>NC_065511.1:12048602-12061885 GCF_006386435.1 Epinephelus moara | reverse complement strand
CTGAGGTTTCTACCGTTTTTTTTCCCCGTTAAAGGGTTTTTTTGGGGGAGTTTTTCCTTATCCGCTGCGAGGGTCATAAGGACAGAGGGATGTCGTATGCTGTAAAGCCCTGTGAGGCAAATTGTGATTTGTGATACTGGGCTTCATAAATAAAATTGATTGATTGAAACTGAATAGTCTGTCATACTTTGGACGGAGACCACCTCTTTTTGTCAGTCCAAGGTTCAGCTGTTTGGTCCAGACTTTTCGTCCAGGGTTTCACACCTGTAAGTTTGGTTCAGATTAAGCTGGTGTGTAAGGGCCCTAAGATCAAATAATACGTTCTGCATTGTGCCAAGGTTCTGTGTGATGGAGGTGTATTCATCTGACTGCTGTGCCCACCGACTGCACCTAATAAGACAGCCTTTGCATTTCCCATTTGACATCTACTGGCTGTCTTCTTCAGACTGCATGTTTCAATATGATAAATTTGTCAGATCTGACATTTGCTGCACTCATCTTTGTAATTCATCACTACACTGCGCGGGAAGTTGCATCAGATTCTCTTAATAATTTTATATGAAACATAAGAAAAGTCGAAGGAGAGAAGTGTGTGAGAAAAGTTTCAGCGCAGTGTTAATGTTGTGATAAGAAGCCTTCTCCTGTGGGTGAACTTAACCAAGCAGTGGCATTAAGGAATTTAACTCAAGATCAAGGAAAGTGCTTCTGTACTGAAGGGAGTGGCTCTGCTGGTAGACTGAGCCCTGTGTGGTTGTGGCAGATGGAAATGAAAAGGTTGAGGTAGCAGAATGTTTAAATTTCTAAACCTTTCCGCTGAAAAGTTGCAAGAGACCCACCCTTTGAACTCCCTGGGAAGCACTGAACTGCATTTTATCAGTTTCAAAGAACTTGTACTTTCATCTTTCTTGTTTGGGCATCTGGTGAACTAATTAGCTGTTTCCTCTCCGCTGAATGTTTAGGGGTGGGCATGGCAGCAGTCCGAGGTTAAGGGGTGGCACTGGCCAGTGGGGAGATTACAGGTTTGGGTTGTTACCACGGCTTCTGGAACATGGAGCTGCGGGCATCACATGTGTTGGCACAGGGTGCGGGCACTTCAGATGTGGTCAGGGACATGTGGAAGCTTTCTAGGGTTTATCCTGCCCAGCCCAGTTTAGGGCTCCTGAGTGGAGAGACAGCAGGCTTTACAGCAGTCAGACATCGAAAACCTGTATTCAGACAAACAAACTTAGGGATGCTTTGTGTGTGTATGAATGTGTGTGCATTTTTCCTAGATTTTAGGTTTGGATGTGTGGGTGTGTATGTTTGTCACTGTACTTTGGTTTGGAAGAAGCTGAACCCATAAAATACAGCCAAGGAAAATGTTGACATTTGTTTCATTTATGATTGATAAATCTCATGTTGTGTGTTGGCTCGTTTAGGTTCACACTTCCTAATTACAAGTCAAACAGAGGCTGATAAAAAAAAATTGAATATCAAAGGTATTTGCTTCAGGGGAGCAAAAGTGCTGGATTGAATGTTAGGGTCATTTTGTGCCAAACTAAAGATGAAAACACACCAGAGTTTAAATGCACTGCTTCAGATATTCTTGGTGTGAAGCTGTCTTAAAATTTTAACAGTAAGATCAAAGCTCACCCATCTTGGATCACCATTCTTGCAGTGTATTTACCCTGGCCTACGTTAAGACAGTGTCCTTCCTGGATGCCTAAGAAGGCCGACTGACGGACACATTGACTAAAAGAGTCCAGCAGACAGGGACCTTGGGATTGAAAAGATTGGCAGCTCTATTTACACGCTGAGGACAAGGGCATTGCAAAGCCAACATTCAAGTCAAAAGTCAAAGAGATGTCAAAAACTGGCGTCGACGGTTCCCACGCTTTCTCAGCCAAAGTTTACGAACCGTGCACCGCTAATCTTTTTTGCCATGAAACCCCCACCCCCTGCTCTTTTCTTCCTTCGTCACCCCAAACCAACCAGCCGTATCTTCAATCATGAAGTCACTCTACAGGCCAGGGTTTCCCCCTCTGGATGGCCATGCTGCCTGTTTCTTTGTGTGGGGATGTTAATTGGTCATTTTGGGCCCAGCTCCATGGATGGTATCTATTTCACATGTGACACTGGCAGCCTTTGAGGGCTCATAGAGCTGTGTGGGCAATTATTCTTAATGAGGCATGGTACGCTTTCATGGGTCTTTTCTTCCATGTTGAGTGGCTGTGCTATACAATATATAACCTGTTTTACAGAATATGTTTTTCTCTTTGAACCACCTGACACAGAGTAAATTGTTTAATCGACCGACCCTTTTCTGGCACAACAACTCTCTGGCATAGCACCTGCTGGGTTTTTTGATTTGAGGTATGACTATATTGGATTTCAAGTGTTCTTTTATGTTGAAATTAAATAAAGCAGTCCTCAAACCACTCATACAAGAACAAAACGTCTCCCCAGCCATTTTCTCTCTTCTTTCTCCTAATGAGGCACGACTTAATTAAGTGAACATAAAAACATAGGGAAGTTGCAGAACTGGGAGAGGAAAACTGTCAGCTGTGGAACTTGCAAGTGAGACAAAGAGAGACAAAGACAGTGAAAATGAATTTTGGTCTGAGAGTAGTAGAAAAAAGCAGAAACATGTCAGATGTGTGTGTAAATCTGTAGGTAGTTCTTAAGTGGATGTAGTGTCTAGTGGTATAACTGTATTAAAGTATTGTTTTGAGGTACTTTCATCAGTTCAGTGTGAACTATTGTGATGAATTTAAAGGGAAACTCTTGTATTTTTGAACCTGAGTGCTATTTTACCATGTTTTTGGATCTAAGTGACTAATAGAGACAACAATTTTTGAAAGTGGTCCAGTCTTGAGAGAGACTGGTGGAGCCGCAGCAGCAACACAGACTGCAATGTAATCCCTACAATCTACATCTATTTAAAGTTTATAACAACAATAAAGACAATTGAAACAGACTGAAAAAGAAACCATTTAACTATGTAGCTGACTTACTTTTTCACAACTGGACTGGACTGTGTAATGGACAATTTTATTTTAATTTAATCTCTATTAATGCACTTATTTTGAGGTATTTTAGTTTGTTTTTTCTCTTTTATGAGCTGCTAGACAGCTGAATTTCCCTTTGGGATAAATAGAGTTCTTTCTATTCTATTCTATTCTATTCTATTCTGCTTACTTATGATAGCAGGATTAATGACCAAGTCAACAAAATCTGCAAGTCTATGAAACTGGGCAGGCAAAATCCTCTGCTTCTGAAAGGCTCTGGGTGTGGTGTGATGCTGTGTGGCAGAAGGAACAAAACTGGGTTGCAGCCGTGGCAGCAGGAGTGCAGTGCAGTTACATTCAGTGGAATTGTCCAAGATGGCAGCAAAGATAACATAAACAATTGACCAATTAATCTAGTATCATGCCAAACTAAAGTGGATCATAGTTTAAAGGAGCAATAAGTGAAATTCATCATTTCTAGATTGAAGGAATTAAAAAATTGCTATGTGAAGAACTAGAGGTGTAATTTCATCTGGAGTATAACATGACCTCACACATCCTCTCTCTGTGTTGANAAGAAAGGGACAGAACTCGGATTAACATTGGCCTTGCATTTCCAAGGTGGAGAGCACTGCAAGAGCTAAAGGGGCTACAATCTGACTCAGAGCTAGCTCTTCTTCTCCTGGACAGGTACAACATAAAGTCTACAACAATTGTCTGTTTTAATTACTGTTACAGTAACGTTAGGCACATGTCGCTATGTCGATTCAATTAAATTTAATGTTACAATCGTAGCATGGGTTAATGTCCGAAGCTTGAATTATTAGCGGCTCGGTCCCAGCAATGGGTCAGGCGTTTCGGTTGTGTTAGGTGAGTAGCCTGGCAGCCCAGCTAACATTTGCAATTAGCATTGTAAAATGTAGCCCGGCGGGCAGCCTGGCGGCTGTGTTTAGCTATTCCCCTGCCTACTTCAATGATGATGATGGTCCCTGTAATAAATGCAATATATTTGCTGAAATGGAGGCGAGGCTCAGTGACTAGAAGAGTTGGTAGAAGCGCTCCATAGCTGCAAGCTATTCCAATAGCCGTGGTAGCTCTAGTGCTAACTCTGGGAGCTAATGCTAACATTCCTCTCTTCTCTGTGAGCCCGCCAGGCTCCACGCTAGAGCTTGCCGGAGCCGAGAAGCAGGCTCCCGGAACGTTGGCATAGCAGCCGACTGGTGCTAACACTAACGTCCCCACGCTTCTCGGCTCTGACTCACTGAGCCTGGCGGAGAAGCGTGGGGACGTTAGCACTAATGGGCTGCCATGCTAACATTCCAACTCTTCTCCGTGAGACCGTGACCGCGGCTCCCGGCTCCCGGCTCAGTTGGAGTTGGGGCGTTAGCGTGGTAGCCGAGTAGTGCTAACGCTAACAGGAAAGCAGGGAAATAGCTGAACACAGCAGAGACCGAGAGTGAGTGAAAGACATTGTTAACTGCTAAACTAAGTTGGCTGTTTAGGTTGTATTTCCTCGCCCCTGTGGCGAGTGAATCTGCCTGCAGTGAAAGCGGGGGCTAACCGGTGCTTCCTCCTCATGCTCCACTTCACTCTCACTCTCCGTTTGGATCCAACCGGAGCACCGAGCCCTGGTTTGTCATTCAGGTTAATGTGGGAAGAAGCAGCGGGTATATCGGGCAGCTGAGTGAAGCTGACTGAAGCAGAGCCTGCGGAAGAAACACCGGGACCGTCTGGATGTGATAGTCCGTGCTGCAGTACTCGTCTTGCTGGCACAGATGAGGCGAGTGGGGGCGGGGGGGTGTTGAAGAGCAGTGGTAGAGGGAGGAGTGGCTCATGACACACTTGTTTTGCTCTATAGGCAGTGCACAACAGCAAACCTAGCGGTGAAACGATTTCGCTTATTGCCCCTTTAACAGATGCTCCAGTCCAAAATGAAACCAAGCGTTTCCAAAGATATCAGTTTTTGAGCCACGATGAAGGCCAAAATATGGCCTGCAACAAATTGAAGTCTTCTTGTTTTAGCCCAATTATCCCCTATATTATCCCCCCCAATGTTATCCCCTACCAGCTGACTAAGAGAGGTGTGGAGTTAGCAGGTGTTGACAGTGTAAAACAGTCAATAAAACAGGTTTTTCAGCAATTATGAATCACACAACCACAAGAGGTCCATGAGCATACAGTCATTACTGAACAACACAAAATGTTAGGCTGATTGGTCCAGTAGTTTGCAGCATAAGCTGCAGACACACAGATACACCCACCCACACATGCCTGCGTACACACATACACACAACTGCATGCATGATCCCATCCAGGCTCACTTCTGGCCTGATAGAAATGATAAAACTCTCAAAGGGGCTCACAGGGAATACTTTTACTTCTCTACTTTAAATACAATTTGCTGACAATGCTGTCTCTGTCTACTAATGATAGACTAGTGCATGCCTGTATGTGTTTTTGTGGGCCTTTTTTTCAGCATTTCAGTTTCCAAGTGTGAGTTGTGTCAGGAACAGCCAATTCTCTCACCAAAAGAGTACAAAAAGAAGAGGAAGAATATCTCAGCTAATGAAAGAGCAGCATGAGCCTATGTGAGGAATGGATCTTATTTTATAGCCTCATATTAAGCTCAGTTTGCCTCGTGTATTTTAAGACTCTTTTCTCCCATGTGTCCCTCACAGTCAGCTGTGGCAGACAGCAGACCGAGCAGAGTGGCAGTGCATTGTGGGCCAGCTGCTGTTCCAAACACAAAAACACACACACACAGAGTCTGAAGTGAGCAGCTGGCTCCCTGAAAAATAGAAAATCTTTTTTGATAATTGGGGAAGGTTGTAATTCAGAGCTGCTTCTGTCTATTTGAGGTCCGTTAAGTACAGACTGCATTGAGCCTCAGCGAACGACGGACAGATCGGGAGTCAGACTTTAGTGTCTGAAATAACCAATGCCCTTTTTCCAGTTATGCTCAGATGATCCAGCACTGTAAACTAAGTGACTAACATTGTTTGTTATGTTATGTGTTAACTTGACATGCAGTTATTCCTGATAGCTTGTAGAGAGTAAACACAAAATTCATTGCTTTAGATGTTGTGCCAAAAAGGAAATGGCATGTTTTTGCTCATTTCCGTCCCCTTATTCCCTCCTTTTTGCATTATTACCCTCAAGAATCACTGAGATTAAATCTAAAACCAACAATTAGAAAGCAGTCTGCTCTTTTGGTTAACAAAATGTAACACTAATAAGATTTGGAAGACTGTCTGTGGTCAGCACTGACGTCAAGCCCGCCAAATTTTATACCAAATGACTTATTCTGTGTCGTATGCGTTTCTACTTCCCTCTAGCAGCGCGTCTCGTGTGATCAAGCACATTTTTTACAACCTCAGAACTGTTTTAACACAACCAGATACACAGAAAGTGCCGGTGGCTTGGAAAGGCTGTGAGCATCCGTGGATATGATCCAAATCAGAGACGTTTATAGCGCAGCTTTACTTCTGTCTCAGCAGTCAGCAACAGTAGCTGGCATGTTGAGGCTGAGGTTTCACCGGGTCGCTGGTCTTTTACAGACTGAGAGAAAATGAAAATGCCCACCATATCATGCCTCACTTGCAGAGAATAGAAGAGAATGCTGTTCCCAGATTTAATAGGAACTCAATGCTTGTTCTGGTTGATTTGGGGACTAATCTCCCCCTTCTCTATCTATAGCTGAAGTACCTCAGTCTCACACTGTCACTGCTCTCTGATGTCACATCAACATATGATGCCTCTCCTGAGTGAGATCATTGTTTCCGCTGTGTAGGAACTTCACAGGTCAGAGGTCAGACTCTTCAGGATGACAGCCGTGACACTAAACGTGTGCATGTTTTTCAATATTCCCGTTCAGAGGTCAGAGGTGAGTAAGATGAAAGCCAGAGTAAAGGTCAAAGTGACGCAGGTTATTAGTCTTGACCTTGTTGTGTGTGTTTTGGAGGATGTGCGTTGGTGAAAGCGGACATCGCACCAGAATGTGAGCTAAGAGCGGCCTCTCTGAACACAGATTGGTTGTGAGGGAGCCCCTGAAGAGAGCAAACACTCCGGCCGAACAGAGGACAAGTTTGACACGCCACCTCTCTCATCACTCAGGAATGTTTGAACAGAGATGATTGGTGAATATTTTCCCAAATATGCAATTGTTCAAAGTTCAAACAGAGTTTTGAGAGGGGGGAGAAATACCAAGAGCGCAACAACATCGACCATGACTGAGAATACTTAAGTTAATATCTTTTACCAAAAAATGAATGCATTAATTTATCACTGAAAATTTTATATCATCATGGTTGAAACAATCGCAGATATCTACCATGAATATTCAGTATTTGACATTTCTGCACTTCTGGACTGTTCAGACTTAATACTAAATACATAAAACAATAGGTGAATGTTTTGGGAATTATGCTTATTTGCTTTCTTGATAATAGTTAGATTGATACCACTCTCATAGCTGTTTGTTAAACGGAAGATGCTTATCTTAGCTTAGCATAAAGAGTGGGAAAAGGGGGCAGTGAATTAGCCTAGCTCTGTCTGATGATTAAAAAAATGCCTACCAGCACCTTCAAAACTCAGATATGGCACCACTGCTTTATCCTTGTGGCCAAGTGCAGTACTGCAACTAAAATCACCTGGTAGAGGTCTGCATAACTTTTGAACCTTGAATTGCAAATCTCTCCTCAGATTACATTTCATCACACCCCTTACGATTCTCTAAACTTTTTGGTGGCTCCCTCTTGTCTCCATGTTGTATTCTTCCTCTTTCCCTACTGTGAGAGAAACACCATCTGAGTGGTGACTTAAAGTTGACGTTTTGTAATATCAGCAGGTTAAAAGGTGCAGCAACCTACACTTTACAATTTGAACAGCTCATTTCACTGTTAAGTTCAATCAGATATATTTTGAGCTTGTTAGATTTAACGTCTAAATCGTTGGATGGCTGCTTTGCCTTAGGAACAGTACCTATCTGAGGAGCCTGAGGATTTATGTTATTAATTAATTATATTGTTAAAAAAATATTCCTTTAACTGCTATTTCAATATACTTGATAGTGATATGTCTTAGTAAGCTTCCATAACACAAGAAACCTTGGATCATAAATTGACCACACGGAAGACATAACAAGTGGTGAAAGCATTAAATGACAACAGTCAAACTGAAACAGTTCATCCATCAGCATGGAATTAGATACCAAAACTTGTGTAATGGATCTATCTTGGACTTACTATCTTTTCAAACTTCAAAGAAGATCAGTTGCATTGACTGATCCCGAGTCACCACAACCTGCCAAGTGTGATTACGCATAAGACTCCTGTGTTTCAGATCAATCTGTCAGTCTTGGGTAGTCAGACACTTAAAGGTTACTGAGTCAGGCCTGAGAATATGAAGGGTCACTGGCTCAGACACAAAATCTACTGGGATAAGAATTTCCTCTCCTTAATTATGATTGAAGAACCCCCTGTGGTCTTAGCCCACTGATGATGAGGCTGTATATGTTAGATGGTGGTGGATAATGGAGGTGGTTTGTGTGTTTTTGCAGGGCATGGCTTTCTCCCTGGAGGAGCGTCTCCAGCTGGGGATCCACGGCCTGCTACCTCCCTGCTTCGTCAGCCAGGACGTCCAGCTGCTCCGGGTGCTCAAGAACTTCGACATGAAGAGAGACGACCTGGACAGGTGAGGCTTACACTCATAACACAGACAGAAACCTCTACTCACTACCATGACATAGTATCTTTTTATCTTCTATCACCTTCAAATCAGTAGAGCTGAATTTTGGATTCCCCAGAGGATTCCCCTGCCTCTGTGCACACTGATCCTACATCTGGAAGCCTTCAAAACTGAGAGGCAGATTAGCTATCAGCCCTCAGAGATCTACATCCGTCTCCTAATACTGTATATTTTACTAAACAGATCTCCACACTCCCCCCCCCCCCCCCCATTTCTCCGTCTCCTCCCTGTTCTCCTTCATGAGTGTTTTTATAACCTCTGCAGCGACCAAATGAAAACTTCAGCTCAGTTTTGCATGCTCCATTAGATGCTTAGGAGTCTTAGCTGTTAGCATTATGTAATGATTCGCCTCATGCCTCAGTCTGGGCTCTTTGATCAACAGGATCAGACCTCATGCTGAAGCCGTAGCCTGTTTTACTGTTTTGAATTATATGCGGAGTGCAGAATATTATCAGTGTGAAATTGCCCCTTATTCCACTCTCCAGCTCTCAGTCTGCCGTTCCATCAGCTGTCACTCCCGATGTCAGGGATGAGTGAGTTGCTTGTGAGACAGGATTTAGGGTCAACAGGAACTAGACAGCTTCTTAAATACCGCCTCATTTTCCACCATAGCAACATCGACAGCTAAAAACAGTCATTATGAGCTTGTCACTGCCATTCCCATGCCCTCTCAGAGTCACTGACAACCTATCTCTGGGCCTCAAGCGCGTTCCAGCTTTGGGCTTTGGTCCCGTGGATTAAGGACTGCTATTTGCCTGCCATTGCTCAAGCCTGCTGTGTTTACTTACAGTCTGTTCCCCCACTCTGAATCCTTCTTTGGTATTTATTACTGGACGCTGTAATTTATTTTTTACGACCATAACCTTTTCTATTTTAATCAGATATCTAGACACTAGACATATTTTCTTTCAGTGGAATTGATGTATTTTTGAATTATTGTGACAAATTTTCAGCACAGAGAACAGCGCTGTAAGCACGTGAATTAATGATCTTAGATGATGGAGTGACTTAAGTACCCACTGTGACTGTGTAGTCAACAAAGGAAATGGATGTTCAAAGGCATTGCCAACTGAAATACTGCAGTATATAAAATGCTGCAGCTAAGGCCTCATATACAGTGAGGTTGTTAGAAAGCAGTAATACGCTTAAAATTAGCCAGCCAGTGGCACCATGAAGGGGGGGGTGGGGTGGGTGGGTGCATGTACAATTGCAGGCCCCCACTACCACACACCCCCACCCTCACCGGAAATAATTGGAGGCTGACATTAGTGTCTTTAAGAGGATGTGGTGCCTAATTTTTTTAAGCTAAGTTGCAATAATGTCAGCATAGCTTATTGGGCAGGGGGCTAAATAACACCCCAAAGTAAGTCTAAATTTTGGCGAGGTAACAACTAGCATGGCCATTTTCAACAGAGTCCCTTGAAACAGGGGCGGACTGGCCATCTGGAGGTTCTGGAGAATCACAGAACGGCTGGTACTCCAGGACGGCCGGCGGCCGCCATGCAGTCATCACCGTTGTTTTTTTTTTTCCTTTTTCTCCCTGATAATCTACTGTTCCATGTCCAGTCCGCTAGGTGGCAGCCTTTAAATTGGATGCCAGCCGGCCCATAGATATCTATGAGCTGGCTGGCCAATCAAATTGAAGAAGAAGGAAGTGCATACCGTATGTGCACCGGTTGTTGTGGGCTGGGCCGAGTCAAAGTCCAGGGCTGTTTTTTAGTCCCAGTCCGCCCCTGCCTTGAACTCTCACCTCAAGATATCATGTTGGTACCCACAAGTCTCGAACTAAGGACTTCTTCCCAGTAAATGTTTTGTTCCTTACAATCAATGTACCCCATTCAAATTAAAGCTGTATATTTGTCTTTCTAAGAGAAAGTAGCCTATTTGAAGAACAATGAATTGAAAGGGCTCATTTACGCTCAACATTAGATACGTAAATGGACACGGATGGAGCCTTCTGTCCGTTCTCTGCGTTCATTTTATTAGCATTTCTGCATGTTTTCTAAAAGGTTACAGATACGTAAACAACGGGGCAGTACTACTGGAGCTCGTGGGAGCAGTGTAGCATAGTTCAGGTGCGATATGACTGTAGGAGACATCAAAGACATTTTAAAAAATGGCAGAACGGAACAAATTGGTACAATAGTGAAAAGAATTCTCCGTCCACATGTTGCGATAGTTTTAATGGCCTCAAAGACATCTGGGGTCTACAACGCTGCTTCGATGAAAGGTTCATTATTACAACCTCCTCCACTGTCGCCTTGTTTGTTGTTATGTAAACTTTTGACTCTGCCATCAAGTGCCATCTAGTTCCTGTATTTATGCTATCATGAGGGATGCATGGAAGTATGCGGGAAATGATTTTTACAGCACATGAAACGGACCTATCTATTTTTGTATTTAAAGGGAGTATAAATGAGCCCTAATATGTATTAAACATATGAAAACAGGATTTTTCTGGAACTCAAAATGTTAACTGCACCGGTATTAGTCTATACACATAAGAAAATTGGTAATATCACCGTAAAATAATAGTATATCAGTATGAGATTCCTTAACTCTTCATATTGACATAGTCTTCAACTAGCCTATTTACTTCAACAATGTAATAGAATTCCTGAAATTTAATTTTGGCTTTTGGTCTTGGTGTGCCACCACGAGATTTTCAGTGGCCCCCCTGTGAAAAATTTCTGGGGCCACCACTGAAGCCAGCAGATCACTCATGCTAAAACAGATCAAGATTCAGATAGATTGTGTCCTGGCTGCTTCAGCAGGTTGACTTTAAAGGAAACACTGCACTCAGTAAGTCAGCGTGGATCCTGCTTTATAAAGCAGTGTGTACTGTAAATATTCCTGTTTCCTGGGTGCGGGCAGTGCACACGCCTTTTATGGTTAAGAATGGAGAAAGAAAGCTCCCTTAATGTCTGCCAGCATAAAATCAAACAATGGCACACTGCTGTAATATGTTAGGATTTGATGTGGGGATTTAATTATAGTTTTGTTTGCTGAGTCAGAGCAACTGATTGACAGTGCGAAGTGAAGTCATCAAAAGCTTGTCTTTGCGATGTCCTTAATTTTCATTCTTAAAGGGGCACATCACCTATTTTAAGATCAGTTTACTTGTCACAACATGCTTTCACTCTGCCTATGAAAGCAGTTGTATAATGTTATCATCATTGTTCATTGTCTAAAGTCTATGGTTGTGAAGGAAGGTTTCTAAAGTCTGAGAAAATCATCTTGATGCTTTTGGGAGCTAAAAGTAAAGATGTGCAACCAACTATTTTTCTATTGTCAATTGATCTGATGATAATTTTCTCGAATTGCCGATTTATTGTTTGGTCCATGAAGGGTCAGAAAATAATGTAAAATGTCCATCACAGTTTTCTGAAGCCCAAGACCACTTCTTAAAACCTCCAAATATTCATTTCACTACAAAGTAAGACAAGAAAAAATAGCATATTCAGACACAGGACTTTCACCCAGAAGACAGGGGTTTGATTCCAATGTGAAACCAATATTTACACCCAACCCTGAACATTTTCTAAACCTACTGTAACCATAATGTTGCTTTGGTGCCTGAGGAAAGTGAAAGTGAAACCTTATGAATTAGTAACACCCATTGAATGGCCCAATGACGGCCTTCTGAACCCACCAGTAGGTTGCGCAGGCCCCCTACTGACCCATATCTAGGGGCTTATACAGATAATGACTATTCCATGGGCTGATAACATCCCGATCGGCCAATGTTTCCTGGAAAAATGACCTAAACAATGAATCTCTTATCAAAATAGTTCTTGTCTGATTGATGAATTAATTTTCTATAGTAATTATCTATTGTTTCGACTCTATCTTATCTCTGTTTATTTTTACCTGTTTTGAAATCTGTTTCTCATAGACCCTTATTGTGATTCAAATGAGGGAGTGAAGTACTCATCCCACACAATGTTGCAAATGATTAATCATTAGTATGAGCTATAATATACAATGAGAATATGACATTTACACTGTTTTGTAATGATGTTCGTCCTACCCTAACAAGAGACATAATGCTCTGACTACCAGACCTCATCATGTACACCATTGATACAGGCTGACATCAGAATTTTTTCTTAGCTCTCCACATTTCATCGTCTTTCCTAGTAGATGGAGTTTGCTCAGTTTCATGGAGATAGCACAGTTGTCATCACATGGGCTGACTCCATGACGACTCAGTAAACTCTATCAGTTGAGGAGTTTGACATGTGGTTGAAAGCTCTGGAAAAAAAACTAGTACTTTTTTTTTGTCAAACTTCCCTCAAACACAAAAATTACCTTTCACGCAAAAACAAACAAATGTTTTTCGTTGGGATGCACCAAAATGAAAATTTGTGGCCGAAGCCGAATAATATTAAACGCTTGGCCGAATACCGAGTACCGAATACCGAATATTGTTGTTTAGTTTTTCTTTAGTTTTTGCAGATGAACCCCCTCCAGATTAGTGTTGTCAGGGTACCAATATTGGGACCCACTGTACGATACCAATGAAAATATCATGGTTCTGAGTAGTATCAG
>NC_065511.1:12007482-12045493 GCF_006386435.1 Epinephelus moara | reverse complement strand
GATATCATTGAGGAAACCGAGGTTGACGTGACGTGATTGAATCAGGGAATCCGTGTGTCCACCACGGGAGAGGATCCTAATTGACTTTACATTGGCATTGTTTTCGTGGTGGCAGCACGTAATTTCAACCCATTACGTGCTGCCACCACGGAATGCGGTGTTAAGAGGTNAGGGAATCCGTGTGTCCACCACGGGAGAGGATCCTAATTGACTTTACATTGGCATTGTTTTCGTGGTGGCAGCACGTAATTTCAACCCATTACGTGCTGCCACCACGGAATGCGGTGTTAAGAGGTCCGGGTCATTTCACGTATTTCTGTGAGATCAGGTTGGTTTTTTTGCAATATTCGGCCGAATATATTCGGTTACCGAATATTCGGTGCATCCCTAGTTTTTTGTACTTTTACAGTTAGAAACAGGGACATATGCTTGGTGTCAGTCTATGGCAAAATGTATTTCAGCTCCATACTGTAAGGCATACAGAAACCCTTCATGTGATAAATTGCATGTGGCAGAAACTAATGCAGTTCACCAATATGAAAACAGTGCTCCTCAAGAGCAACTGTCACCACCGTGCATTGTGCAGCTGCTGTAGCCTAACCTATAGCAGGGAGGGCGTGCATGCTTTTTATCCCCTCAACAAGAGGCACCTTGTGCTCTTGGCTTTATGGAAACTTCTCTGATTAGGAATAGAGCCCTTTCTGGCGTGCTCTGCTTAATTTGGGTTGTATGCAAACCATTTAGTGCCCAGTCAACCTACAGAACAAAGAGCTTGTGTAGGCTATCTGAATGGCGGATTTTTATTCTGTGTATTTTTCCAATCATTTGGAACATAACTTTCTTTTCTCTGACAAACTCTCTTTCAAGTGTTCCTTGCAGTTCCTCCAGAAACACTCAGGATTTAACATCTGACTTTAATAAACCCCTCCTCCATTCAGCAGGTATGAGTCCTCAAGATGTTTAAGATTAACACGCTGTGTTTCCCTCCTTGCTCCTCCCTGTCACTCCCAGATATGTGTTTCTGATGGGGCTCCAGGACCGCAACGAGAAACTGTTCTATCGGGTGCTAATGTCAGACATCGAAAGGTTCATGCCCATCATCTACACCCCCACTGTGGGCCTGGCCTGCCAGCAATATGGCCTGATATTTAGAAGACCGAGGTGAGACACACACACTGATGAATTATAAAAGTGCATTGCCAAGTTGCAGTGCAAAATAAATCCTCTTTTTGAACAGGCAGTAAGCCAAGAGGAAGCTGGTCTCTGTTCCCACCCAGTCAATCTTTCACTACTCAAGTATTAAGTGTTTTATGATATTGGTTGTATTATTGTTTTTGTTACGGCACTTGATATCAGTAAGTATTGTCAACCACTGACTGTGCTGTGCCAATATTTCATTGCTTCAGGCTGCTTTTTCTGATGTACAGTACGCTGGAAAGCACTGCCTGGTGACAGACATATATATTCATATATAAATGTTTGTCAGCTAAAGATATATATAAATGAATGCGAGTTGAGGGTGAAAGTAACCAAGATGCCATCACTGCCATGGCATCTCTCTACAAAAAAATGAGAAGAGACGCCAAAAAATTGCAAAAATAGACTTGAAAGATTGTAAAAAATGTTTACACTTGGCTGAGGTGGAAAAGTAGGTGTATTGCTAACTACAAAACACAATGAAGTGCAATAGTTTCTTGCTGAGGTCTTGGTAGCTGGGCTGGGAACACTGCATTTGTTTTCTGGCTAAAGTTTTTTGGAGTTTTATAAAACACAAGAAATCATGGAATTAAAGTTTGTTGATCAGAATGTTAGTTGGATTTAAACTTTTACAACCAGACTGTGGATTTCAGTTAAAACCTTAATGTTTTTTTTCCCCAGAGCTGTCAAAAACAAAATGTTTGATATGAAAAACTTCCACATTTAAATACTTTCATTTGTTGGAGGGAGAGAAATGCTGATTGTGATCAACTCTTTATCCAAACATCTCTGCTTTCACTGTCAGTGAATGCATTCAGACAGACTTGGCCACCACAGCTAACTGATAAATCAGGCAGCAGATTTGGTTATAAAATGAACAGACTGACATGCAAACAGCAGGCTTTTTGGCTAGTTCTCTTTGTAATATCAAAGGCAGGAGTTTTATGATCTTTGGGGGGCATTATTTTGCCTGAGGCTCCACTAAATTGACAAACTTAAAAGCCTTTATGTCTAGAAGCATGCCTACTAAAACTACAGCAAATTGTCCAATGATGTGATGAATTACAATCAAACCAAAAGCTCAAGGACTCTTGAAGCATGTGTGCATGTGTACAGTATGTTACTTGGAAGTTGCGGTAGCCATTTCAGCTTGAGTTTGGTCAGACAGCTCAGCTCAAGGCAAACCACTGTAAGCTGCAAAAATCAGTTTAGGGTTCACCTTGAGTGGATCTGGCTCTGCTCCTTGCAGACAGCCGATCATTGGTTTCTTCTCCTTGTCTACTGTAAACACACTTTCACTCTCTGTCTCACACACACACGCACACCTTTCTGCTGGTATCTGTTTTCCCTCAAATAGGTTCATGAAGTCCAAGTCTCTCCCAATCTGACAGCAGCACTCCCTACGCAGTTACTAATAGATATTAGGTTGATAGGGCTTTTATTCCCGGTGCTGCATTCAGGGCTGCGCTCTGTTTTACTTGGCCCTGCCTCCCTGCATTTAACCTTTCTCAGGTTACAAGTGTTGGGTTTGTTTTTACTCTAATGAGACTGATAGGAGAAAGACCACCCTAGTCAACAGTTCTTTGCATGCTCTTACACTCACTCACTTCTGTTAGCTATACTCACAGACTCCTTCAAGGACTTAAAAGGATACATATGAGCCACAGCAACCTATAGTGGTTAGCTGTTGTTGGTACTCAGCAGGCATTTCACTAGAGGTGATTGCCATTGGCTGAAATTTTAACAAAATAAGAACAATTTTGACAAGAGCATGATTTAGCATGGTTTTAGAAAGTGCTAGTAACTATTTTGGAATGGTATCCCAAAGTTATGTCACTCCTGGTATTTCTCACTATCATATATCTGCTCTTCAGCAGTGCCAGGATTTTCTGAACAATTCTTTCACAATGACTTTATTTCTATTACCACCACAAATGCTTTTGATAAGCTGTGAAATCCCACTCTTCTGAATTTTGCCCAGGCTGTTTTATTACAAATGCCTACCTTGGGTACATTTAAAATAACCCAAGTTTTCCCATGCACATAACTTTGTTTTCCAACAGCTCCCCATTTCCCCATCCCTGCAGAAATATGTGGAAAATATTCTTAGCATGCATCCCTTCCTCTCACACTGAGCTGGCTGGAGGAGTCATTTTATACACTCCCTCAGTCTCGCAGCACAGTGGGCCAGGACGTGCTGCCAGAGGCCCTGGGGTTGGGAGTTCGGCCTCTAGGAAATGTGCATCAGGGGGTCAGTTAGCAGAGTACACCAGGGACACAGCCGACTGTCTTTGACGGATCAGGTTTTCAGCCAGACTCCGTCTCTCCGCTTGCCATGTCTGATAAAAGGGAATTGAATAAGACCATGATATATATGAGTCTGCATTTATTGAATCTGTATTGTCTCTGTTTTTAGCCATGCTAGTGAGGTGGCTGTAGGGATAGCCATCGGTTTGTCCACCTCTTTGGTCCAGGCTGAAATATCTCATTAACTATTGGAAGGATGGCAGTAATATTTATAGACATTCATGAGATTACATCCATACATACTATATATTCATGGTTCCCAGAGGATGCATAGTTTTGACTTAAGATTGCCATTTTGTGGGTTTGAGTGAAATTCATCAACAGATATCGGAGGGATATGCCAGCTGAGTTCAAATTACAGGGGAATTGAAGGTCTCTGATCCCCCCAATTAAGACTTGGATGTCAGTCGGCTCATCTGCCTTCCTCACTCCCATCATTGCATTGGCTCTTGTGTCTTGTGCAAGCCAGTAGACATGCTGTGGGTTAATGTAAGTGGCTATCTAGCTAGTTTAATAAACTGTACTTAAATGATAGTGCTGTTGTTGTTTGAGTGGGTCTGACTTGCTGGTAGTTTTTTCTAGAATATTTTGTTGGTGACCCTTAACTACAAAAGTTGCCGTGTGGTACGTGCCCCATAGCTGGTGTAATGGATTTAATTTATCATCATCTACAGACAGCAGGCATTACTTTACACAAACATGATACTGTAAGGATTGTGAGACTTTAATTTACTGAAGCAAGTGCCTGTGCTTTACCTGGTTCCCTTTACACCCTAGAGAAACATTTATCCCCCCGGCTTCAAGCAAGTTCAGTTGCCCATGATATAGTGCAACATGCAAGCATTGTCATTGTGAGTATGTTAGCATGCAGGCATTAGCATTTAGTTAATGAATGTGTCTGAGTATACCCTCACAGAGCTATAATTGGCATGGCTGTAGACTCTATCTTGTTTTATGATCAGCTCATAGCTAAAGTAAAATATTATTTTGTTTCTAAATCCAGTGTACAGGGCATTTACTCACCAGTACCCCCTAGAAATAGATGTAATGGATTACTAATGCCACTGTGCGTGTGTGTATGCGTGTCTTCCAGTGGGACCACCACAGCAGCAGATTAGGTCTCTAATCACTGGCTCTCAGGTATAAAGACTTTCTGTGTGGAAGCAGCAGCCTTTCCTTGTCTTGCCTGACTTTACCAGCTAATCTGCTCCATGAAGACTAAACACTTCGACACCAGGCTCTGTACCAGAGGCCAAAGGTCAAGCCCCATTAAGTGTCAAAACACTGCTGATTCACTGATCTTTAGATGGGGCCAAGGGAGGAAAGAGGGCTGGAAAAAGGAACACATTCACATCATCAGAAGATTAGTGGACATGCTTACTTTTATTGGTTTGTAAGTTCATGAGCGGACACAGTGTTTAACAGAGAAAGTTGGTCTGTCTCATCACACAAAGTTTGTTTCTGTTTTCACCATAAACGTAGGTTGTGTATTTTGTTTGACAGCTGAAAGTACTCAGTTGTGATAAATGATAATGCTTGTAGCAGAAAAATGATCCCAAGTATTGCGTTAAAGTAATTAGGTGCACTTCAATCATTTCCAGTGTCACCGTGCTCTGTGGTGCACTGCTACCGAGTGTCTAAATAAACTTGTAATAGGCCCTTTTAAAGTAAGAGTTTGCTTGTTCAAGGAGCTCTTGAGGTAAGTGACACAAGCCTATCCATGTTGAGGATGAAGATGGATGATCATTGGTAGCCCATTAGAGGATTCCTTGTTAGAGGTCAAAGGTCAGCGAGTCTACAGCTGTCTGACAGAAGCTGGAAAATAAGACATAGGCATTTTTAAACTCTCTAGAGACAGGACAGGAAAGTGTCCAGATGCTCTCTTTTTTTCTGCCATAGTGTTTAGCCCATGGGTCCTCCTGCCTGTCTATTTCATATGAACTGCAAATTTCATGTTGTAAAGGGGCTGTAACTGAGATTTTGAGCCTGTTTAGATGTAGTATAAACATGCGTCTTGGGTGATCCCATCCCAAGTGGACAGCTCTAAGTCTGTCTGCTCACACCTGGCAATAGAATACGTCTCCACATGCATCTTGAGTGACCACGTGTGATTGAATCTCTCTTCCCCGCTCTTTATGCAAATAAACAGTTCATTCAACATAATAGGAGACTACTGCTGTAGGATTGTGAGCTCCGTATGGGGGACAATTGATGAGTCTGCCAATACACACACAGTGACAGGCTAACTGTTAGCATCACACAGCTAACATTACCTAACTGTTATTAATGTGTTTTTTGACAGCATCAGGACGTTTTGGTGTCTGTGTGAGTTTGTTTGGACGGATTACAGCTGCTACTGTCTTAACTTGTGCTAACTGGGCAGAAGTTGAACTGACCATTTGCTGCTTTCAGTGCTGTGTCTAACCCGTGTAACAGCAGCAACCGAAAGTTTGCCAGTCAGGCAGAGAATCAGGTAGGCAAGGGCATCAGCTGAGTAGTTTATCCTTCTGTGTGGCCCAGGACACAGCCAACACACTGCTGAAAGAAGCATGTCATAGCAGGAAGGCATCGGATGCATTTACACCTGTACTTAGAGCTGTTCATTTGTGATCTGTTCATCCAAGACACATTATAATTCCAGGTGTCAACAGGGCCTTAACCTTAGCCTTGCATAGCCATGTTGGTTCATGGGATTTGCTGACAATAAATATAATTACAAATATGGATTTATAGAATGAAAATAGTACAATACTGCCAGCCTAATTCTTTTAACTGATAACTGTAGGTCTGAAATCATGCACAATTCACCTCAGGTCTCGACAAAAAAATTAACCCAGTAGACTGAATGACAGCATTAGCAGAATAGCAGTCTGAGGATAACATTTTAATTGGCACATTTGTCCACTCAGGTGCAGAGAGGGTTTGCGATGTTCATCGAAGGAGAACACTTTCGAGGTAATATCCCTGACCCTATCAAATGCATATTGGCCTATTGAGCCTCGTCAGACCCCAAAGAGTGGAGGCTAATGTGTGCGCTGGCTGTGTAAGGCAATTGTTGTCAATATTAACCTGTATCATCATAATTATATTAGACTTTATAGTGCATGTATCAGGTAGTAAAGTATCTGTGTGAGGGTAGTAAAGAATAAAAATCACACTGAATTAAAGTGCTGTTTGATTCTACTGCCCAAAGGATGTACTGTAATATAACCTGAAGAGATCCATGATTAGGTCTTGTTAGGCTGAACTTTGATGAAACCAGAGGGGGAGCTGCAGGAGGTTATAAAGGCCTAATGAAAGGCATCAGATGAAACTGCCTTAGCCACCTCTGAAGTGGCACATGCTGGATGATGAAGTGTTCTAACCTTGCAGATTAGGGGCTTCTGAGCTGTGATCTCACCCCATTGTGGCCCACACACAGTGTTACGCTGCAAGTGTGTGAGGGAAAGTATTTCATCTGGATTGATGAGCATCCAGGGCAAGTAGAAAATAGCCTCGTCTTCTGGATTATTAATCTACACATGATTATTGAACCGCGCTGACCTGCTCAAAACCATGAATGAGAAACAACCACTGATTCCACATCACTTGAGCCCAGAGATATTTTTTTTCCTGATTATGACTGATTGCATGACTTTTGCTGATGTATTTGTTTACCGCATTTCTGCTCCTTGGTAGACCATGAGAGAAGCTCAGAATATGCCTGTGTTGAATTGGAGCAGCACTGGAGAAGTAGGGAGGAGAGAGATGGTTTGGAATTACACTGACCTCATGAGGAACGTGGCAAACATTTGGGATTAATTCCACCCTGGACTTTGAGGACCTTGTATAACAATATAGAGCTCATGTCCGAGGAAGTTTTGGAGCCAGTGAAAGCAAAGAAACTTAAGGGCACAGTGGACTGTATCTCCAGTTTTCCTGCAGTATCTCCATGTATAATAAATGAATGTATCAGCTAATACCCAACATAAACCCACGGCAGTGTTACAGTTTACTGTGTAAACATGGAAAGTAATCAAACTAAATATATATTTTAAATAACTGTCTACTTGACTAAGACTACCTGGCTGAATTGTCTGTGACCTGCACTACCAGGGACCATTGCTCATTCAAACTGCCCTAACTTTCCATGACTTAGAGTGGTGGAGCACGGCCGGAGAGCAAGGTGGTTGGATTTGGCTGTTGAAGTGAAAATTTTTACAGTTTGTTCCATTGTGTCTCTAAGAAACAGCCATGAAATCATTGCAAACATACTCATGTAGGGTTTTTGGTTGGGCTGAGGGCTGTCAACCTAAAAGCCTCCCTGGCAGTCTCTGTCACCGTCTCACTTCACCTTGGAGATGTTTGGCTTCAGTCAGACGCTGGTTGGTCAGGATCCAGTCAGGGTCTGGGAACGCTGTGGTTGTCAGGTCCCAGCTTAATCGACTGACCTGCTGTCAATCATGTTTAGATTTTAAATTTGAGCAACTGCTATAAACAACATTACATAAACCCTGAGAATGGTGTGGCATAGTATGCAAATAAGCATCAAAATCATCATTTTCACATCCGTGTTTCTCTTTCTGATCACTCTTTGATATTGTATTTAACTCCAACTTAAACTGGATATCTGGTGCAGCAGATGCGTGTGCTGTACCATTTTAATGCCTTCACGCTGGCAATAGCTGTGGCTGGAGGCATTATATTTTTGGGTTGTCTGTTCATCTATCCGTACATCCTATTCTCATGACATGATAACTCAGGAAGGCCTTGAGAGAATTCCCTCAAATTTGGCACAAACATCTACTTGGACTCATGAATGAACTGATAAGAACTTGGTGGTTGAAGGTCAAATGTCAAGGTCACTGTGACCTTGCAAAACATACTTTTGGCCATCATTTTTATGCTAATTATGACAAAATTTCACACAAATGTCTAATGGGATAAATTGATTAAGTGATGACATTTTAGTTCCAAAAGTTCAAAGGTCATCTTCACTGTGACAACATAGTATTTGACAAAAAACACTTTGCTGGCCATCACTCAACGTCATATCTCAGGAACAGAAGGGAAGACATTTGGTCAGATACTGAATTGATGACACTAATCTTGACTGCCCACTAATTCTAGTTCATCTTGAATCATATCTGAATAAAGCAGTAACGTCAGTGTTCTGTCATTGGCAGACACCAGCCTGCTATACACCACATACCAGCGAATATCACCTTGGTCTGTTTAGACATTGCCGTGATCCTCACTCTTCAATATTATAGCTGATAAACACAACAGTGCCAAGTGGAGATGACCTGAAAAAGAATTAAAAAGTAAGGCAAGGTGATTAACACAAGAGACTTCCTTTTCGAAGGACTCTTGTCTTACAGATAAAATGACCTCTTCTTCAGTGTTCCTACAGCATCATCCCATTCTCTTTGCCAGGTTGTCAAATAACATCACTTTGTTACACCCCCTTGGCTTGTGATCCCAATGCTGAAGGAACCCTTTAGCATCTTAATGTGACGCAGCTGACATTCAAGTAACTCCATTGTAAACAGCAATATTTGACACTGACAGCAACTGATGTAGTATAAAAAACAAGAAAGTATGCAAAGGGTGGAAGGATGCATCAAACCGACACAGGACTTTCGCCCAGGAGAACGCTGTTTGTGTCCCATGTGAAGCCAAAAGTCAATATTGTTTTGACGTAACTTACGTATGGACATCACAGTTACATCACTCATGTGACAAATTAATTACATCAGGTTTTGTTATATCTAACTATAACCCTGTAACAGACCTATGTATCTTAAGCCAAAGCATGATCTTTTTTCTAAACCTAACCAATTAGTTTTCTTGCCTAAACCTAACCCTGACCCTTTAGCATGTATATGTGACTACTCACACATATAGATGCTAAAGGGTGCCCTGTGTGTTGGTAGCCTTTGAGACGCCAAGAGGGCATGACAAAGGTATGTCGGTATTTGATGGTCTGGAGGTGGGAACAGGTTGAGAGTAGGCCTACAAGCAGACAAGCTAATAAGTGAGCCTTCTGATGCCTTCTTCAGTCTTCATCGGTTACGTGACCCTTACCTGGCAGGTTTTAGCTGTCGATCACTGGGGCTCAGCCTGCAAGCTCTCAATCAAACCTACACTGACACGCCCTTCTGGAGGATGACGCCAAAGGGAACATTTCTAATAATTCCCCGAAGGTCCTTTTTCCTCCTTCTAATATGTGATTTCAGTTTGACTTCACTGGAGCTGCTGAATGATGCATTAATATAAGACTCTCCTTCCCCACCAAGGGCAAAATTACAGAGCACAGTTCTGTTTGGCTGCTATCCCTACACCATCTCCAATGGTTACAGTTTGGTGTGCGATAGTAATATTTCACCAGCCCACACTGGAAAATACGACTTGCTCATCATCTCATGAAGCTTATCTGACAATCTGAGTGAATCACACTCAGCCTGGTTTGTAGTTTTAAAGTAAACCCTAAGGTGTCTAAGCAGCATGAAGCAGAAAATTCATCCAGCATATGTTACACAAGTTGGCAACAAGGGTAGATTGTCTCTAATGGCTGTAATTTCACAGTGCATTAGAAATAAGAGGGAAAATACAGAATGACTAAAGAGTAGAGTACATAAGAAAATTCGGCCTAAATGTCAAGTGAAAGAACTGCCAGAACTTTCCTTTACAGTAATAACCTCAGCTAGTGTGGATGCAACTTTCATCTCCCTGCCTTGAGAAACTATGGTTGAGCCATAAAACCTAGAAGTGGGAGAGGTTGGTGAGTTAAATACGATGCCTCATGGAATAACCCTGTGCTTACAAATGTTGGCCGCTTCCACCACTTTGTACGTATGTGCTCTATATGTTTTAACGATGTTATCTTTTCTTCACAATTGCTCTAGCAGGGACCCTATAAATACTCAAAGAGTCTACAAATTGAAATAAAACTATATCATATCTTTGTTACACCTGTCAAGGCTGAAATGCTTGGGTGCCAAAACACATGTTGGAGGTGGCTTCTCAAGAGCTAGTTTAGGAGGGTCGCCAACTCCTCAGAGTCGTTTCATGCTGCTGGCCTCATTCCTATGTGACTCGTAGCAACCAGTGTGATGTAATGCAGAGCATGTGTAATGTATATGTTCTGTATGTATGTGGGGTAAATGGAGAGTCACACATACCATCAGAGGTGGGATCTTGATGTGTGGACAGATTCTTGGACACAAGCTGGATACTGCCAACAAGGTCATTATCGTTTCCATTATTGACATGCCTTCAAGAAGGCTCTGCTACACACAGATACATAATGTGAGGAGAGCAGTGGTGCAGCCATAACTTTGGATGAACTGTCTTCCTGCCATGACAGTTCCAAAATCCCCACCTCTCCATCAGTGGAAAAAAGCAGGGAGGGATTCCCCCACACTCAGGAGTTTATCACACAAATATTGTGCATGAAAGAGAAAGACGGAGACATTAGAGAGAGTTTACATTTAAGCGTCAAATGTGGAAAGATCAGTGTTAACCTGCTGAATAGTACGCATACTAATACAAACCACTACCATCACATGTGGAAAATGCCTCAGTAATTTATTAAATCCAGCTTTGTTCCCTGGATTGAATGGAAAAACCAAACCAAAATTTCCCCAAATCACAGTCCAACCATTTTTGGCAGCTGTACAATCTCTGCTGTTGTCTTTTCATGTTGAGTTAGATGTAAAGCTCACATTATGGCCTAATGAAATAATGCAAACATTATAAAAAAACAACACCATACCAATCAGATCCAAACTGCTGCCAACATTTGGTGCTCTGATGAAGCTCAGTAACACCCTGATGAAGCTGCTTGGACTGTGTGGATTAGTGAAGATGATGAAGCTTGACAGTTTGTAGTGAGTGAGCCCAACTAACCATCTGATTCAGTGCAGTGTCTGTTTTTCCAGGTGTGGTACTTTCTGCTTCAGTTCCAGATGCAATAATGTTTTCTTCTTTGTAACCAAAAATTACCATGGGAGTGAAGGGGGCGTACAGGGAGACTTCACACACTACAGCAACTTATGGAGTGTGTAAATTAAATTTGGGTGACCTCTGACTTTTGTCTTATATACATTACCTTTGTTCACATCACTAAAATCAGCTTTGGTCCTGTCCACCATATCACTAGCCGTAACGACAGGAAGCAGGTGTAATGTTTTTTATTTATCCCTTTTTTCTTTAGGTTCTTGTAGGAAAAACGACACTGCAATATTTATCCAACATAGTTTTCATGTCAGTGGAAATGTTAAGTTTAGCATCAAGACTGAAAGTAGGGGGAAACAATTAGTCTGTCTCTGTCCAAAGGTAGCAAAATTTGTGTACCAGAACCTTAAAAGCACACTGATTAACACATCAACTTTATTTAGTTTACACATGTACAGGACTGGAAATATAAGCCGGGCTGGCTGTTTCCCTGTGCCTCCACTCTTTATTCTAAGCTAAGCTAATGACCTCCTGGCTTCAGCTCAGGAGAGCTGGACATTGGAGAAGAGGCGGGTTACACTGGACCATCACATAGAGAAAGACAGCCATTAACGCTCACATTCACACCTATAGGCAATTTTTAGTCACCAATTAACCTGCATGTCTTTGGACTGTGGGAGAAAGTGGGAGTCCCTGGAGAAAACCCACGCTGACATAGGGAGAGAACATGCAAATTCCGCACACTTGGGCTCCCCCACCCCAGGGTTTTAACCAGGGACCCTCTTGCTGTGAGGCAACAATGCTAACCACTGCATCACTGTGCCACCTGTTTACAGGCACATGGTTAGGTTTAGGCAACACTAACACATGGTTGGGTGTAGGAAAAAAGAACAGGGTTTGGCTTTATAATCTTACAGGACGTGAACTCTGCTCTCCTAGGTGAAAGTCCATGTTTGTTGGACCCATTCACCACCACGTCCGCCTTCCCCACTTGGACTTACATTGCCTTAACTTTCATTCATGTCCTGCCGCGTTTCCCCCCCAACACGGCCGAGTGCTGGTAAAGTATAACGGCAACTGGCCATGTATCATGCCGACATGAAAGGATGGCTTTGTTCGTTGGTGTCTGACACCGCAAGTCACTGCCCAAGCCCCAGATTTTACAACTTTGAAATGAGAGGGTTTCCTTTAACAAATAGTATTTTAAAACCCGAACCATGATCTTTTCATAATGCCAACCAAGTGTTTGTTTTTCTTAATCTTGCCAAACCTTAATCAAAGTTGTGACAGATTAAAAAGCATTATATGAGGGAATTAACAAAATATTGATTCTGTTATTTAGACTTGTCATCTTTCTGGTAAATTCAAAAGAAATAAGTCATTGAATTAATACATATTTACACAGAAACATGATGATTTACAATCTCAGCATAGCAGACCAGTTTTAGTGTCTGAAACTGGGTCAGCCTCATGCTGACACACACGGGACACACCTCTCTGACAATAAGAGCTTAAGTCAACACACCGTACATTTATCACCATCCAACTGCACCACTCTGATATCAGCACTCAGATAAGACCATACTTCTGAGGCCTACAGTATCTGACACTAATATCCCCTAACAGCTCTGCTTCTTATTTGTCAGTTCAAAACATTCCTCTGATTGGTTAATGGATGTGGTGAGAAAGCGCTAAAAGCTAATTTCTCTTTGTTTTGACAGCTCCATCAGCTCTCAGCTCAGCTTTGGCTGTGAACACTTGTTAGTCCTGTCATGCATTTGGCCCAAAGTTAGAAACTTGAAGATATCCATCTGGACTCAAGGGCTGCGTGAGTTGCAGAATCAATCAGGAGACTTTGGAAGTGTAAACATGTTCTACAAAAATAATTTTATTTCATAGTGCATATTTTCTGGCATGCACAATAAGACAATACACCAAAATAATTATTCTGATTTTTGATTTGGCATTTTTTAAATCACAGCACATGCAGTAGAAGTGAAAACATCTGAACCAAAATGTCTGTTCTTTAACAAGTGTCTGATAGACCTAAACCCCTCTGAGTTTAAATAAAGTTGCAGCATAATAATTACAAATCCATGAAGATTTATGTAGGCTTTGTAATTGTGAGCATGATTGGAAAATTATTAGGAGAAATCCAATTTCACTGTGAAATGAGACTACAACACACAGTAGACTTATTTGTCATGGGTTCAGAGGTCAAGACGTGCTTTTTTTTTCAGTGTTTAATACATTAAGGCGCTCTAGCAAATCTGCTGTATGGTTTGTTCCATCTGTAAATGAATAATGCCTGTTTGCTGATAAGAATTGTACACATTTGGATGATAAAACAATAACTTAAGTGGTCTTGCAAAAACTTATTTGATCCCAGCCAATGTATTGTAATAACATTATATATGAATATGAGAAATGTGGTTTGTGTGGAGCATATTTTGGCAGAGCACTCTGGATTTTAAGGCAGATCTCTGAAGCCTTCCTGCTGTTTCACAGCATTCCTGTTTCCCCCGTATGACGCACTGTCTGAGGTCAAAGTTTGCTCTTTTTTGTTGTATAAAATGTTTATGTAATACAAAGCAGGAATCACAACAGGTTATTGATGGTTCTGGATATACATTTCAGCAGTTCCACAGAGAGTATGTGTGGTTTCAGTGACATGAGCATTAATAAACATTAATGTTTCTTGGGGTAAATTTACCATCTGGTTGTTGTGGATGAACTCACTTCGAGATGATTGCTTTCTGTGGAGTCTCAGACTGACTCTGTCTGACCTCTGACCATTCTGTAGGAATGGGATCTGAACTCAGGTGGCTTTTTGACTCTTTTTCATCTGTTTTCATTACGTGAGACTTGACCTCTCCCCTGGCATCCTTAACATTTGCTTTGATATAGACCTCAGCATTACATCAGTGAGAGCTACAGCTCCAATATCCTTATTAAAAAGTTGAAAAATGTAACCCACGGGGCAGTTGTGTGTTAACAGGTAACACATTCTCCTAGAAGAAGAAATGAAAAGTAGAATGAATTTGACCTTCTTTAACCAAATTTAAAATGTGTGTTTATGAAGTAGTAATAATTAGTACCCTTGTAATATTAACTATTTTCAATGGAATGAAATTAAGTATTAAATAAATGTGGCATAGCACAGTGTTGATATTTTATGCTTCACTCTCCATTAAGGAGCACCAAACTCAGCACAGTGAAGAGTGGGGAGTGATGGTAATTTTTCAGGTTGTGATGTCCTAAAATTGAAATAAAAACAAAACAAAACAAAAAAAACTTTACCTCATCTCATTTGATATGACCACGCTGCAACCTCCACGGCTAAAGGATGAGTTGCCAAAAACTGAAGTTCCTCTAATGACCACTTGGGGCTGGCAACATGACAACTGTACAGGGGGTTCATTTTTTTTTATACTCAACCATTTACATTTTATTAAGGCCCAAACTTTTGCACATTTAAAATTTAATGGCAGGGCCAATTTAGTGACAGACAGTCCAGAAGACGTTGCTACAGTCTGTGACTCAGATTCACCACTCGCTCCTCCACAGCTTGAACCTCTCGTTCATATATGGTCACTTCTGGCTCCAGAAATCAAGATGGTGATGGCCAAAATACTGAATTTGGCTTCAAAATGGGAGTCCACAAACCGATGGTTGACGCCACGGTAGCTACATTCATCATTTTGTACAGTCTATGGATGTGACCAATCCTACTTTTAGTTTTAATACTACAGCCGTTTATTTCATGTATCTTGAATCAATTTAACAATTTGAAGATAAAGCATCATTCATTTCCACAAGTATTTCAAAACAAATTAAGTTGACGTTAAAGTGACAAAGCCCTCTAGTGGCAGTCAGAAGCAAAGGATTAAAACAAGTGACATTAGTCAACATTGTTATTTTAAACTATGACCATGAACATCCCATAACCTTAACTATGTGGTTATTATTGTAACCATAATGATGAAGGTACCTAATCTTTGCATAGAAGCCACTTCAACTTCTGATGTTCTTCTGTTTCTGATGTCTTATCAAAGTCCATGATCTTTCCCTAAATTTAACCAAACCTCAACCATAGCCAGCTAAATGAACTACATTGCCCAGGGTGAGATGGTACTGAATACCACATGTATCTTTTTCATGTTCTCCAAAACAAGTCATTTATCCAAGGTAATTGATTACTTGAGTGTTGCAGATAATTACAGAATATACTAAATAGAAATGTGAGGGCCTGATAGATTGTCTTTCAACCCACTTATATGGTCTTTAGAGCATAAAATGCACAGTAAAGTACAAATGTATTGATATTCTATTGTAAAATATGATGGTTTTGGCCTCTCACTTGGTGTCATATAATGCATGAATTATCTCTTCAGCTATAAGCCATGGAGAACTGGAAACTCTGAGAGCATTTCTCCATCTGTTTTATAGTGGACACTAGCAGCTCGCCTGCCACCACCCCAGACATGCCTGAAATTGAATACACATTTTTCTGTGAATGTCAAAGAGAATACAATGGGCAATAAATCACTGTCATCTTTTCAGTCCTCAATGATTTTACTATGTTCTCTCAACCTGTCTCCTATCGTCATGACTTTTATGTCTGCTTTTCATGAAAGGATGAGCTATTTGAATGTTGGAGGATATAAAGTTATATCCTGTACATGCATTGTGTGATCCGGTCCTGACCACTATTGCCAAATCAAAGCAGCCTTTGCAACTGCTCCTCGCCCAGTTGCTGGATGAGGCAAAACCAATTGCTTTAAAATGTGACTTTGCAACCCACACGAAACGTCATTGGCATGTCCAAATGTCAGGACATGTGTGAAAAGGGAGATGAATGGAAAACCCGGTTGCAGAGGGCTGAAACTCTTCTAATAGCCAGTTGGGTTCATCAGGTCTGTGCCTCTGATTCCTTTAGCAGGGCCTATGTGCTGGAATGAGGCCCTTTTCTGCTGCTTCTTGCCCCTTTAGTTATGTAAGGCTGGCGGAGAGAGAAGTTGGATATCGTCTGGACACTCAATTGTCTCTCCTTTACCCAGACAGCTACAGCAGACAACAGGCAATGAAACCCCAGAACCTGACATTGTCTGTTTGCTATTTTCATCACCTGCAGGTTGGCCTGTGTAAAAGGTTCCATGCTTTTTTATGTTCTGCCTCTGCGTGTTACCCGAAGTGATGAAAGGCTGATCAGACTGGCTAAACTGTGTTCATTTTGGCCCCAAATTCTCTAGAGTTTCCCCCTCCTCTCAAAGTCTGGAAAAGCTTCACGAAGGAAGATTAGTTGTTGTGTGGAAGCCCGGGCTGATTTCAGTGGGCTGCAGTGGAATGAGGTGGGGGTGGGTTATGGTTTTCCGAGGCCAGGGACTGGAACTGGTTCTTGCTTGTGTAAAAAATAGAGGGTGATTCAGGCACAAGTTGAATACTTGTAATGTGGTGGAATCCTGTCAAAGTCAGAGCGTGCCATGGAGGGTGGGAGGCAGAAGAAGAAGAGTGCATTGTCTTCAGAGAGTCATACTGTATGGAGGGAGGAGGGTGTGAAGGGAAAGGAAAGAGAAGGGAAAGGAAAGAGAAGGGACTGGAAAGAGAATTCCTGCATGTCACGTTTCATTTCCAAGTGATGAGAGCTGTGTGTTGAACAAAAATTACTAGGTGCAGTTGCTGCTAAGATGAATTCCTAAAAGAAATACACAAATATACATTCTGCAAAAGACTGAACAAACACAGGCAACTGCAGGCTTATGTGTGCTTAGACAGAGATGGAGAGACGGATTATGGTCTGGATAATTCTGTTTGCTGAGCTGATGCTGAATTATTCACCCACTATCCGCGTCCCTGTTGTCGTTTCTATTTATTTTCTTCTTTTTGTGTTTACATAGCACTTTTTCCGTTTCCCAGAGGTCTGTTGCATATTTAGTTCCTTTAACGATCATCTTTTCCATTGCAATTAGTTATTTTTAAAACAGGCTGAGTTTGCGTCAGCTCGGGCTGCACCATGAACATGGTTATTGATTGGCACTGCCAGACCTGCACTTCTCACTGAGTTTTCTTCTTCTCCTCTATTGGTTTAGTCAGATGCTTGGATGCTTCATGTGCTGCAGCATGAGTGTGTTATTTACGATGCCAACAGCTTCACTCCTTTGGCTACACATGCTTAATTGCCCTGGAAATGATTTGTATGAATAAAACCAAGGGTACAACCTAAGCTATAAAAGTGACTTGCTCCCCTGTTTAATGGACACTGAAAGGTACAGTTACAGTTTGTGCATAGACTGAAATAGTTCTCACTTTGTAATAAAATATTTATGTGAAAAATGATTATCTTCATTTACAGTAACACTTTACAGGAAAAAAAAATCTTCTTCTCTTTCCATGGAAAGCCATTAACTTATTAAATATCACTCAGAGAAGGAAGCAAGAAAGTTGAAACCAGTGGTCTCATTTCTTAAATATTGTGCTGTCAGTCCGTTTCTACAGCTTGTGGTCAGATACCACATCCAGTCATAGAAATTACTCTGTCTCCTCATGAATGCACTGTACAGCATGTCTGTGTGCATGTACTGGCTGTCCTACTGTGTGCTGTGCTGGTCCTTAGAGGATACTCAGCAGATATGATGACTGACAGACATGTGTTAGACCCAGACCAGTGTCTCCAGTGTTTTGACAAATTGGCTACTGACAAATTAAAAGACTCAAAACCCAGGACACTATTTATCCTGAGATTAAATGTTTGGTTTATATTGACAGAGACTTAACCAAACATAACCAAGTCTTGGTTACATCACTGTCAAGGTAATCCAAACATGGTTGGTTACCAAGACTGTGGCCAGTATAACGAGCTGAAGTCTGAATTCCCTTCATGTTTCTGTTTGTCCCTGCTCTGCCTCCTGGGAAACTGAGGTGTCATGGAAGTTTTGATGATTGTTCTGCATGGTATTAAGTACACATGCCCAGTGTTGTGGGAGCTACTGTGAATCTGCAGGTGGTGAAACTACAAGTTACTGAAAAAGTTAATATACACAATTACAAATAAAGTTAAGTTTAAAATAGAAAAAACTATAGGGATTCATTTGATCCACCACCACACTACTAAGCGAAAGAAAAACCTTACAAGTAGAAACATTACATGATTTTGAAAGTAGCTGATGAATGCCATGCCACGTACGTGCAGGGTCCATGGAGGTGAAGTGATCCTCAATCTTCTCCTTGTATGCAGCCTTAGCTGATTTTATCCCTCTCTTTAGGTTGTGTCAGGCAGTGTTGTAGAGTTCTTTGTTGCCAGATCTGAAGGCTGCATCATGTTCTTTCAGAAGATGTTGGACCTCCTTAGTACATGGTTTCCTATTTGGGTAGACGCGGATGTGCTTGCTTGTGGTGACTCTCTCCACAAAGCACCTGATATAGAACAGCACACTTGATGTGTATTCCTGTAGGTCTTGAGTGGAAAACAGACTCCTATGGTGAGGCGTGCCTCTCACCATGGGAAAACAATGGTTTTGCTGGTGAAGCGTTTCTAGTGACACATCTCGGTGTGATCAGGGCCTGACACAAGTTGGCTACTAATTAAAATTAAAGACTAGTGAGGCACAGCCTGTTTATTTGTTTCTATTTTAAATTAGCTAGTTTGGTAGTGGGGGAAAAGTTCAGTTGTTTTTTTTTAAATGAGAATATCCATCCATTGTTGTAATAGTATTGAAAGCAGATGTGGACTGTTCAACTCAATAAAGTAGAGTCTCATTGATCGGTTTATTTTTAGTAATGGATAGGACTACCTATATCACAAGATTAGTATAATATATTCATTAGAGTTTGTCAAATAGTGATAATGATTGAAACAGGACTACTGTTTATCTAAATGATCTATCTTTTATCACCCATCAAAATCTGTGGTTTATTATTGTGTTTTTAACTCTTCGTCTTTGTTTGGGACCATTTGAACCCGGATCAAGTAGCGAGTGGATTAATCTATTCTAATGAAATTCTCAATGTTAATCTCTTCTTATTGGCAACCGCATGTTTATGGTTCTGTGAAAGTCTGCTGAACTTCCCAACTTTAATAAAATGATATCTCAAATATCCCGACAGCTGGTCTGGCAGAAAGATCCAGTGTGTTAATTTTGGAGTGACGCTCCAGTTTTAACCTGAATTAAAAAGCCATGGATCTCCACGAGGGAGTTCTCCCACTGTATCGGCGTGTTTCTTTCTGTAACAGGCAGACTGTAGTTTAAATATCATTCTGCTTTTATATACCATATGTTTTTTACTGTGCAAGAAGTAACAGTTTATTGATTTTTTAGTTAATGTTCGTAGGACAAGCTCATTTTGTGCATTCACAAAACTTTTTGCTGAGAACCTCAGTCCTCAGTCTTGTCATTGTTAAATGAGTGTGTGTGTGTGTGTGTGTGTGTGTGTGTGTGTGTGTGTGTGTGTGTGTGGCACTACAACAGTCCGTGAGAATGACATGGGATTACAATACCAGGGAGCTAAATGTATCCCACTATCTCTGTGTGTGAGAGGCTGTTGGTGTTCAGTTACCATCATACTCCCATCTGAGAGGCAAGCAGCTTCAGATGGCCTGCGCAAACTTTCTTGTTGCATAACCTTCAACATGCAGTGTGTCTACAGCTCTGGGTAAATGAGAAAGTAATTAGTCTAACAGTAACAGTTTTTTGAGGGTAAATGACAGCTCCAGCAGGCTGATGGCTGGAACAGGCACAGAGATGGATAAACTATACGTCTTAGCTCTATTTCCTTCCAGTGCAGGCGAACAGTTAATCGTAATCACAGACAGTTCTTATACAGTTTAAGATTGTATACAGTGTAATTGTTCTTGGTTGTATGTGAACTTAACATTTTGATTAGTTAATTGATTTATTACCCATTGGACAGCATATTTGTGTGGACTCCAAAGCTATGATATAACCTTTAATGCACAATAGATACAGTCCCTTGAATGGTGTTTCATTTTCTTGACTGTCAAAGGATACTGTACATTCTGGTATGGGAAGACATATATTAGGTTTTATGTAACACATTGTTTGGTAGTTTGGCTGTGCCTCTCAATGATTACACTTGCTCTTTATCAAAGTGACCTATCAGAAGCTTTTACAAAATCTTTCTTTTTTTAAGTGAACAAATTGAAGTTACACAGAGTAACAAAACAGGAACAGTTTTTTTTCACTTTGTTGACATTTACCTCTTCCCTCTGGGCAGTCACGCTCCAGGATGTTGGCTCCATTCGGCTCCAATTAGGCTCTTTCAAACAAATTTAGAAAATCTAGAAGAAAAGTCCGTCATAATCTTTCTCAGGGGACACCAGCCATAAAAACTTAGCTGTCATGGCAGATTTGGAGCTTAATTAGTTGGAGACATCTCATAGTGTGACTCTGACCTTTAACACTATTTTCACAGTCTTTCCTCAATGATTTGTGTCCACTGTGTCAGTTGAACCTTATGTGGCTTGCTAACTGAGGGCGTCCAGCACCGCGAAGATTAAGCTTATGCAGTGGGAGTGAAGAATGGTGACTGGTGGTGTTACGTGTGGATACGGGTCAACGATTGGAGGCCGGCTTCCTCATGGGGGCTCAGACTGTGTTTCGGGGTCATGGTGTGGAAAGCAGCTTTTTCTCCTGCTGGCCCCCGCAGCCTTTCCACAGTCCCTGGGGTCTGTTTTGTGTTGGGCTGCAGGTCAGCGGAGGTGCTGTTTCAGGCCATCAGGTTGTTTTCTTTACCCTCTCTGTTCTTGCCACACTCTCTTACAGGAGGAGCCAGACATGGCAGCTCAATGCTTTGTGGTCCTCCTCTCATCTAGAAAATGCAGCGACTGCTATTCATTGTGGTCATTATTCTGGCAGCAGCAATCTTACGCACATGCACACACACAAAGACAAACACATTTGAACTCTACATCATCAATATGAGGAGAAATATAGCATTCCCAACCAAAGGTATTTCCCAATACTCCCTAGTGCTTGGGAGTATGTGGAAAGATTATGTTATAGTGCAACTCATTAAAAATAATATAAATATATCCACACATTGAGTCAGCTATAACACCCGAACACCACAGATTAAGGGTTCATAAAAAACTAACAGCAGAAGGGTTGAAAGAGTAAGCTTAAAGTTAAGGATAAATTGTTGAAATCAATAGCTAAAAGTAATAAATAGGCAGTTCAAGTAGTTTGCTAAAAATAATGGATAAACACTTCAAATTAATGAATAAATAGTAAAAAAAAAATACTAAAAGGGTGAGATAAAGTGGATACATGATTAAAATAGTTAACTAAAAGTAAAGGATCGAAAAGATAATCTAGCTAAAAGTAATGGATATATACGGTAGTTCAAGTAGTTAGCTAAAATTAATGGATAAACAGTTCAAATAAATGGTTAGGCCTAAATAGTGAAATGGATGGATGGATGGATGGATGGATGGATGGATGGAAAGAAAAGGAATGGATACATGTCTAATATCCTGAATAATGGTTTTGGCGGTGTCCATAAAGGGTGCTCAATCTGACAGGGCTGTGAGTGGACTTCTGACAGAAGATGTTTGCAGCCACTGTTTCTCGTTAGACAGCAGCTACAATTATGCATGACTGTGATGCATGGGTCGAGCCATAACCCACAAGTTGAGCGTTTTGGCTAAGCTTGTTAGAAAATATTGTGGGTTTCCACAGCAGACGGGTCATTAGGTGACAAAGCACTGTTCTAAGAAAGTTGTAATAACTTTCAGAAGCATTGTGCAATAGTCCACCTTCCACCTTCTCTTCCACTTTCTCTGTCTCTCTCAAACACACACAATCTGTTGGAGTCCTAAAGATATTTAAATCTCTGTGGTCCAATATGTAGGCCTAACACCACGTCCTAACTGCAAGCAAGCATCTCTCTGTCCACACTGAATCCATTAAATATTCACTTCTGTTACATCATGTAAACAAACCACTGTACCCATCAGTCGTGCGCTCATGTAGACAATCCAGGCAGGTTATCAGCTGTGCAGTCAAGATCATACTTAAGATGTAACCACTTAAAAAATTGGTGAATATATGCCGTCTTGCTATGTTTGTACTTTTTATATTGTGATATTTACTGGACATGACATACAGTACAGCCAACAGCAAGTACATTGTTATTAGCAAAGGTCATTACCAGAAACTTTCAGCTCTGATTTGGGGGTTGGGTTCAGGTCATTGATTAACCCACATGTTTGCTGGGTGAATTGGCTGTAATAATGGTCCACGTTGGTGTGGGTTTAAAAAAAAAAACCCTGACCCATGCATCACTAATGCAGGACATGACCTGTTTTTTTATGTAAGCTTAACAACACTATCAGAGGGCAGATTTTTCCTTTAACCCTTGACCCAGATCCTAACCCTAAACTAGCAGTAACCCCTTGAAGAAATTTAGACAGGCCATCATGACTTCATTTCACAACTATGTTCTCACCAAACACCAAATATGTAAAAACATATCTATCTGTCTTTTTTTTTCTTTAGTTGTCTCCCCTGGTGTCTGACACACACACACACACACACACACCCACACCCACACCCACACACACACACACACACACACACACACACATAGCCTAGCGACCTCTGTGGATTTTGGACAAAGAGCTTTCATAACATCATACACATCCCCATGACAGCTGCTGTATACTGTCAATGATCCATTAAGCAATTTTTTTAGCATTTAAAAATTCTTGCTCTGAAAAGATCATCATCATCTTAACAGGCGGTGATGATGGATTTAAAACAGCACGGCTCCTGACATCATGAGATACTGTAGATTAGCTCTTTGCTGCTCTGTTCTACAGTAGATATTAGATGGAATTTTTTAGAGAAGCTAGTGTGTGTGTGTGTGTGCTATTAAAAGGCACAACAGGCACTCCTGCAGCTCTACTTGATTGTACTGGTCAGGGTCAAAGGTCATGAGGTCGACAGCTCCTCTGCAAACAGAATGGCAGAAAATGAAAATTGGAGGAGGAGAGGATTAATGGTAAGCTGAACCTGACATGTTTTTGGTAACCTTCATGTTGACAGAGATTAGGCATTACTGCCTGTCTGCTTTGATCCATCTCATAAAGTTGTTTTCCAACAGTCATATTGTAGGGTCAACCTTTTTAGCCCCAACGCTGCTCTTTGTCCCAAAATGCCTCGTACTCCTGTTGCTGGCAGCGGCTCATGTTGTCCTGGCTTCAGGTAAACACACACAGCAGGCTGCACTTTCTACCCACAGTGTATTCCAAGCAGCACTCACACATTTTCACGCTGAGATGTGACGATGAGTAGCTGTATGCCGATGTACGTCATTGTGCTCCCAGAAAAGTTGAAAGGTGTTTAAAATGCCAGATGTCTGTGGCCGAGTGACCTGTATGTGACCCGCAGAGTTCTTTGTTCTGGGAGGACCATGTCACTGTCAATGTCTTCTCAGTGGTCAGTCATGCTCTTTTTCTTTCTCTTCCACCCTTTCATCTCCTCTCTTCTCTTGTTTTGTTTAATGTAGGGCTGCAACCAATGTTTATTTTCTTTACTGATTAATGTGCTTCAATTATTCTATTAACCATTGAATTGATGACATATCAGAAAACAGTGGAAAATGTCCATCCTTGAGTCCAAGTTGATGTCACCAAATGTCTTTTTCAGTTGACACTTAGCTGAAATCAGAGAATGACTGAAGGTTTTGATGAGTGGTATAAATCACTCCCCGCTCCTTTTTGTATTAGCAACAGAAACACTTGCGAGCCCACAGCATGCTGTGGCATCTCTAAATGCCAAAACAGCTGAAAGGCAAAGTCAAGTTCACAAAAGGACCGAGACTGTGTGTGTGCTTAGCCTGATTGATTAGAGATCAGAGAGGACACAGTGTTTACCTTTGGAGAGCAAACATGCTGCACCCTGGGGATGTCGGTTGCCATGTGTGAGCTCCTCTACTGCTTAAATAGACTCATGTGGCCAAAGTACTGACCACCTGCCTGTCAGCAGCACACAAATACCTTAACTCACAGAGGTTTGTCTTTCCCCAAAGAGAAGAGCAGCAATCAGCTATTTGCTATGTAAAGATATAGTTGAGTAATGGTGTCCCGAGCAGAGAATGAAGTCATGCACCCTGTATGTGTGTGTGCACATATACATGGTTATCATTGATAACAGGAAATCCTCAGCAGAAAAGTGTACTGCCCATCCTCCAGTCCCCCCTGTTAACACCTTTAGCTCTGTCAGCACTGTTACCACTGTTAGCACTTTTTGCACTAGTATCTCCCTCTATGTTTAGAGCAGTGTGCAGACAACCTTTGAATCAGATACACTCTGAATATGATATAGAGCTCCTTTAAGTTATTTTAAGGAAACATAGTGTCACTTGTTCTAATTTTTTTTTCTTTAGATCTAGTTGTTGTATTTAAGGCACTACATGATGTATACATGTAGGATTTCCACTTGTGAATTGCTTTGTTTAGCTCCAGGGATGGAACTGTCTAGCTGTCGTTCAGTTGGTTGTTTGGCCACTGTGGTCCAAACTGAAATATCTCATCAAGTATTCAATGTATTGCCATGAATGCCATTTTGAAGCCTCAAGTTTGGCATTTTGGTCATCGCCATCTTTTTTTTTTTTGAGCCAGAATTGACCATTTTTGGACAAGAGGTTGGAGCTGTGGAGGAGTAAGGGGTGGCTCTTACTTATAGATTGTGGTGAGGCCTCACAGACAACCTGTCACTTAAGTGGCCCTGTGTTACTATAAACAATCCCCCCCCCCCCCCCATACAGTTTTCATGAATGTTGAAATTAGCTATAGAGACCAAAACTGTTTTTGTTTTTTTGTTTTGTTTTTTTGTACCAGGCTGTAAACATGTTAATTTCTGCTGTAAAGTTGGGGGTGGGAATTGACACTGTTTTGGAGCCAGCCTCAAGTGGCCATTCAAGGAACTGCAATTTTTGACACTTCCACACTAGCTTCATTTCTAAGCTTTGGACGTTTCCGCTTGATGGTAGCCAGATGATGAGGCCAGTTGACGATGGTAATCCCCTGACTTTTTCTCTCATGTCACCATGAGGTGATTTGAGTGAAATCTCTACACAACTATGAAATGTATTATCATGAAATGTGGTACTTACACTGATGTCCCTCTCAGGATGAACTGTGATAACATTAGTGATCTCTCAACTTCTCTAGTGCCATCATCGGGTCAACAGTGTAATTTGTCCAAGTTCATGATCAAATACCTGAAAAACTAATGACATTTCTATCAGCTGTACTTTGTGTTAAGGGCTAGGTAGTTAGCGAATTATGATATGCCAATAAGCTAAACATTACCTGTGTGTTAGCATTGTCACTGTGAGTATTTTAGCGTGCTGCAGTTAGTATTTCGCCCAAAGCACCACTGTGTCTAAGTACAGCCTCCTCAGACACCAGTATGACCAGACTTTTTCCACTATTTTTACTGGTGTTAAGTGGAAACCTGTGCTGACAGCGTACCCTTCCTCATCCCTGACTTATCAAAGCATTTTTATTTGACACTTTTATGCCTTTCTCTTCATCTCACTAGATTTTATTCTTGCGTTTAACAATGTGTCATGCTGTTTGCGTTTGACATTTCCACGCTATTTTCTTCCACAAGCTTCGACCTGGGACTGGCTTTTACTATATGAGCAGATTCTTACAAATAGTGATGTTTTACTGCCACTGGCACATGGAAGAGGTGTTGCCCCCCCATACTATAACCAGATGGGTGTGTTGGGTAGGAAAGACGCCGCAGCTGGACCCCACGCGTAGAGATGATCTCTTTATCCAGGGATTGTCCCGGAGGCAAGGACGTTGATTCCAGGGAGCAAGGAAAGGAGAGAGGGAGGGTTGGTGGGAGGGAGTGATAATAAGATGAATGAATATTTGTGGAGCCTCAAGGGTCCAAAGCAAACTCCCTGCAGAGGCCCCGGGATCTGGGCTCAACATTAAAGTCCCAGGTGCCATCAGTATTCAATAAAGTCTTGGTCAGGAGAAAAAAGGCAGAAATGAAATAGCAGCTTAACTTCAAACAGTCCTTTAGGTACAGCTTGAAGCTGTTTTTCCCTCAAATCTTAAATAAGATGTTTTCTTTAAGTACAAAGTGTTCATGAGTTCATTGAATTCTGGTGTTGCCATTGTTATTGCCAAGACATTTTGCTTTATTAGTCAAGCATGATATAAAACAATTGACCATGACACCCTATGGTGTCTTTTGAATATACATAAAGTATGGTCTCTTTCTCTTCCCTCTTTCTTCTGCTGACTTATGTTCTTCCATTTATTTTTCTATTTTCCAGGGGGCTGTTCATCACTATTCATGACCGAGGCCACATTGCCACGCTGCTCCAGAATTGGCCAGAAAAGGACGTCAGGGTAAAAGATAATGTGTTGTTTCAGCACTCCCACATTATAGAACTCATTCATACTAAGCCTTGTATGTATAACTGCAGCAAAAAAGCAGAACATAACAGTTGGAATACCTGAATGTTTTGGTCAGTTGGCTCAGTTGCCAACACAAAATGAGTGATGAGGATTCCTTTTTCTTATTGGTTTCTCTATGGGATTTACCGACAATTAAAAAATATAGACAGTTACCTGCCTTATCCTTTATTGTTTATGCTTTTAAAAATATTGTTTTATTTTATTCATAGAATGATACAGTATACACAAATGGAGAAAGGACAGGATACATTTAGTAACCGCAGTGTGAAATAGCAAAAAGAAGTGTGAAACAGAACACACCCAACAACAACACATGTTGCTATGATGTTGAAAGACAAAGATAATCTCTATGGACTCCCCGACCAGCTTATCTAAACCTCTTTCACAACTATAGGATAAACTATGTTTAGTGATAGACAGACACAATTATTATTATAAGAGTGAGACCTTACTTTAACATAATCCTTAATGACATACAGACACTATAAAAGCTTTGCACCGTTGTTTGGCTTTGTTTGAAATTCTACATAAAATGAGATCAAAATACTAACGACCGTTATTTGAAAGTACTGAAGATACTTTCTAAACTATCAGGGGATACTTTACCTGTTGCAGTGTGGACTGACAGCCCAGTTGCCAGAAGAAAATGCTGGCATTGTATATTCCTGCAAATACGTTTCATTTGTACATTTTACACTTATCATGTCATGGTTTCTAAAGTGACATAATATAGAGCTGAATTTGTCATTAGGAGGTGGTGGGGATGGCAGATGGTGTGTCACTAAGGGGAGATGCCTGTCAAACTCCAGACCACTCTCCTAGAGCAACAAATTACAAGATGATTTTTTTTTTTACAAGTCAGTGCTGCATCTTCCAGCAGGTTTTTAGCCACCAAACATGGGTGTTTTTTAGCAAACTGTTGCCATTTTCTCTTGCGTAAGTGCCACAAAAACTAGTTGTTTTTTCTACCAAGAAGTCGCTCATTTCCTGCAGGAATGTTGCCAATAAAAGGGGTTGTTTTTTAACGAAACATTGCTACATTTTCAACAGGGATTGTGCCCTCAAAACTAGGTATTTTAAGCTCATACATGATCTTTTCCTAACCATAACCAGGTAGTTTTTGTGCCTAAACCTAATGACATGTTAACCACTGTGTTGTTGAAACATAAAGTTTCAATTAACACACTACATAATAATGTACAAATGTAACATTATATGTGGTTTGCAAAAACATACAATGCCAACCTTTACTGTGGCGATTGGGTTGAAACTGAAGGTGGAGACCCTGTCTGTCTACAGCTGAAATTATCAGCATATGGATACCTGGTTGCCCATGTAATACTGTACAATTATTAATTAAACCTGTTAGCTATATTATGCTGATACTTTATTATGATAAATAAACACAATCCTTTTATTTGTAAAAACTGTTTCAAACAATAAAGAATGCAGTAAGTGGTCTGTTTTGGAGGTGGACGATTTTTCTATTGGTTCTCTTGACCTGCTGTATTGGCCAATTTCCCAAAACCCTGAAATATTCCTTTAATCTTTTGTATAAAGCAACTATGTGCAAGTCATACTCTTGTCATATTTAGAATGACGAAACCTGTAGGCATTCCTGGCATGTCAAATATACCTGCAGCCTCAGCCACCTGTTCACAGCTGTCAACAGCAGGGCATTTACCTCAGCGCTGACATGCCGCCTCTCATTGTCAGGGTGGTCTTATCGTAAACTCACCTAATGTGGCCTACTTTTAACATTTCCAAAGAGAGAAGGCAATCGAGAGCCAAGGTAGTCCTCCACTGATAAGCCTGGCGGCTTTTCTGTCACACATTAACAAGTTTTGGTTGGGGGAAAAAGCTGTTTATGGTATTAAGTGTGGTCATTATAGATTTTAAACATTCAAATGGGAAAACTAGTGACACTCTTTAAACCTGTCAGATTGTGGGAGGCTGTAAAAATGTTGTGCCAAAGTTATCTGCGTCACAATGATGTGGAAAAAGAAAAAACCTGAGAATTAGGAACATTTCAAATTAAACACTTCTGCTGGTCGTATTAAGTGTTACACAATTGATTTGTTTCATGCTGTGGAATCCACCCAGAGGAACTTATTTATTGCTTAATGAGTAAAATAAGGAGTGAGTGGAAAGCCAGGAGGGTGTAGGAGGCCCTGGCTCACACTGAGGAAAAAAACATGTTTCTGTGTAGCAGGATGGACTTGTTTTGGTAAAGAAAGTTAAAGGAGACATGCAGGCAGAACTGCTGCCTCATGTATTGTCTCATTAAATTGTGTATAATGTGATGTATAATCTAATTTAAGAATATCCTACTGTACATGTAGCAGCCTTAAACACAGATTTAAATTGATGAGATGGCTGGTGTGGCTGCTGTAGTGCTGTGCTGTTTATGGCTGACATGTTATCTTGATTGACAGGCGGTGTGTGTGACAGATGGAGAGAGGATCCTGGGGCTGGGAGACCTGGGCTGCTGTGGTATGGGCATCCCGGTGGGCAAGCTGGCCCTCTACACAGCCTGTGGAGGTGTGCCGCCACAGCAGTGCCTGCCTGTCATGCTGGATGTGGGCACAGACAATGAGGTAAGAGATGAGGTCTAAATATAAGTGATAGAGGCGTTACGGCTACAGTAGACCGCAGCCTGTTAAAGTATTATTTTTACATTAAATTCATCAGTTCAGTATCTTAGGTTAGCCTGTTAGTATGCTAAAATGTGCTCATTACCACGAGCACAAGGGTTGTGCCACTGTGTTACTCAGTGCTGACCATCAGCTTTCCTGAAATACTGACAATATGCGATTTTTTCCCATGCATCTCTGTTTTCCTTATCTTCATCATCATCGATCATGCATAAAATCAGGCTGAAGTATGATTATGCATGGGGGTGTCTTTCGCATTCTTACCTCGTCTTAAAATAGTAAAGTGCACAGATTAGCGTTACCTTTCTCAAAACACCTGCTGGAGATCACAGCACCATTGATTACCATTCAATTCATTCAAGTGATGCTCTAGACGTCCTTCTACTCCTCACCAACAACAATCCCACTCTTGAAAATGTCCATCCATCTGTTGGTTCGATTGAGCTTGGTCCAAAACCGTCCATCATCACAACTGCAGATGCTGAGGTGGACCAAACACTGGGCACAGCAGATGCCTCAGTTTGTCTGTGAAGTGGTGCAGCAATAGGAGAACACTACCTAAATTAAGAATTGTAATATATTATTCCCATGCTCCAGGAAAGTTCAATCAATATTTATGAACAAGAGCTACTCCCTCTCAAAGCCAGAAACCAGAGAGTCTCAAACTTGTGATGTGTTCAAGTACAAAGTCTTGAGCTGCTCCATAGACAATGAATAGGAGCCTGATTTTGTAGACCCACAGAATGTTTGTGTTCTCTTTTATACCCAAATAAACTTTATGCTATTGTAGTGTTCTCAGTTCTGAAACAGAAAATGAACCCACACACTCAGAACATTCCCTTGGCTGCTCCCAGTGCCGTCTATAACATCTTTCACCAGTTCTATGGAGCAGCTCCAGACTTCATACCCTATGACATCAAAAATTTGAGTTTAAGCACTCTATTTTTAGGATCTGGGAGAGTGTTGTTCATTTTTACTTATAGTTTTGGACTGTCTTAGAAAGTGGGTGAAGTTCCCTTTTAAACTCAAATTATTTCTCATACAAATTAATCTGCCGTGAGTACATGATGGCGTATGCCAGTGGGGAAATGTTCCTTATCCACCTTGGCCAGGTAAACCTTGCCTCAGAAATCAGCCAAGAAAAAGAAAACAAATCTAACACTTACAACCAGGAAACACCCTTTATATAAGTGAGGTAAGCAGCTCCATTGATGAATGCCAGCTAGGAAAACACCTCCCCCCTGCCAGCCTGGGAGAGTAGCAGCAGAACAGAACAGAGCTACAGTTACCCACCTATGGTCCCTGTTCTCTATGGCAGGTTCCCTGAGAGATGATTCAAACTGGGCAGGGCAGCACGTGTGTCTGTAGCCTTAAACAGACTAAGAATAGTCTGTGTGCACGTCTATATATACACAACTCTCAGCTTCGGCCAAGGGCGTGGCAGCCTCAGATGCCTGTGCGCCCGACACAGCTGAGCTCAGCCTGTCAGGAGCTGTCCTTCATCCTCCAAGACAGTCTTCACATGACTCAGTCCCTGGAGTTTGGTTTCAATCCAAGCACATGTCTTAAGTGGATTAACGATGAGAGATGTTGCTGAGGATGGATGAGTCTGCAAAGAAAATTAAATAAGAAATGTAAGAAGTCGAATGTATATGGAAGAGTTTCTAAACCCTCTGTGGCAGCATTCATCAGAAGTCCCTTGCATTATAACAAGAGAAACACTGCAGTCTTCCCAGAAGGCATATAAAATAAATGACGTTGCTACATTAGTCGTCTTCATGCCATTGGAACTGAATTAAGAGAACAAAATATTCTCTCATCCTGTCAAGTCCTCCACCTCAGCTCTTTTATCTTTATAGACCTTCAGTATGTTGCTCTACCTTTTGACCTCTTCCTGTACTGGCACTGTGAACCCTAAGTTTCCACATTTAGTTTACTACTCTGAATGCTTCTGGTAAAGGGTGATAATACCATCTGCAGATTAGATTCTTGGGTGCACGGCAGCAGTTTTAGACATTTATGGGCATCACAACACAACTTTAACAAGCTGTCTCATAGCTTGACTTGTTCCAATTGCTTCAGTCTGCTTTATATCTGCTGCCAAGATAGGAAGAAGAGAATCGCTTTTTGTGTGCATAGTTATGTGTGTGTCAGTGAGCACTGATGCAGGGCCTGTTGTAGTTGAGGTGGCGCTGTTGGACTTCAAACATAACAACTTAAAATACTGTAGGTAAAGATGTTATAGGAATAGTTCAGCATATGTTGATTGATACCTCTTTGATGTCTGTGTGTGTGGCATGAGCTGAGCACTGATTTAGCTGGTGCAAACAGCTAGCATGGTTCTATCCAAAGCTCCAAATTATAGTTCCTAACACCTCTAAGACTCACTTATGAACAGGTCGTAAATCGTTCATTTAATCACTGGCTGAATTTTGCAACTCTAAGATAGCCAGAGATGCTGTACAGACGTGCTGGATGGATAAAGTGTTTGTCAAGAAAAAGTTATACCTGGCTTCAGCTCTGCGCCTAATGGATGGATATGTGTGGTTTAGGGCAGTAACAAGCAATGTGATTGCTTTTGTCAGTAATGAGTACCTGTGTGTTAACGTGGTGCAGAGCTAAAGGTGTGGCTGAGGCAGTTAGCTCCTATTACAAAGGGGAAATTCAAGACGTGGTAAAAATTGTTTTATTTATATGTTGATTTTACCTACTGGGCATTATGATGTTAGCCAATATTAAGCCTATTCAGCAACACCTGCTTTTGTCTGAAGTTGGAAGTGTGTGAAACTACCATTTTTATTGTAGACAGGATTTCAAGAGTGCTGCTGCAGGGCTAACGTTAAGGTAGCTAATGTTAAGAAGGTATGATGTTTAGGTTTGGCGGCTTTGGAGTTGTTTAACGGCAACTTTGACAGAGCTGGGCTGAGTAACGAAAGTAATATGACTAATGTAGCTAATTACTTTTGCTGTACTAATTGAGTAACGTAACATCCATCCATTCATCCATTTTCATACACTTATCAGGGGCTGGGTCACAGGGGCAGCAGGCTGAGCACCAGACATCCCTCTCCCCAGTAACGCTTTCCAGCTCCTCCTGGGGGATCCCGAGGCTTTCCCAGGCCAAATGAGAAATATAATCCCTCCAGTGCAATCTGGGTCTATCCCAGGGCCTTCTACCAGCTGAATATGCCTGGAACACCTCTAACGGAAGCACCTGGGAGGCATCCTGATCAGATGCCGAACCACCTCAACTGGCCCCATTTGACGCAAAGGAGCAGTGGCTCTACTCCAAGCTCCCTCCAGATGTCTGAGCTCCTCAGCCTGCCTATAAGGCTGAGCTTAGCCACCCTACTGAGAGAGCTCATTTTGGCTGCTTGTATCAGTGATCATATTCTATTGGTCACTGCCCAAAGCTCATAACCATAGGTGAGGGTTGGTATGTATATGAGTAGATATACTTGGGGCAGTAACTCACTCCCAATCCAGAGGGGCCAATCCACCGTTTTCCGGCAGAGAACCACTTGGAGGTTCAACACTCAACTGCAGACTGCCTCAGTGCGCACTCGAGGTTACGGTGTGATGAAGCCAACAGAACCACATCATCTGCAAAGAGCAGAGATGCAATTTTGAGGTCCCCAAATTGGAACCTTTCCTCCCCCCGGCTGCGCCTTGAGATCCTGTCTATGAATTTCACAAACAGAATTGATGACAAGGGACAACTGTGGAACTTATTATTACTTATTGATTTATTACACAGGACATGAGACTTATTTTACATTGATCTTCTTAACTCAATGAAAGAAAGGATTTATTTTCCATTAAGTAGTGGTCAGTCAGCACATGACAGAAATATGCACAGGGGCAAACTTGCCTGCCACACACACACACACACACACACACACACACACAGTATTGCTGCTTATGCAACTTTAAAAGAGAAATAGCTATAAAAGAGATTTTGCTGCAGCCTGCTCGGCCCTGGCCGACTTTTCCATTTTTCTGTTATTCTAAAGAGATGACAGGCTAAATGAGTTGTAATGGGATAAATAGGCTGTCTGTGTGTGTTTGTGTGTCTTATGTGTAGTTTATCTGGACTGGCCTTGTATGGGAGGCAGGCTAGCCTACTGCCTCTCGGTTCCCCGCCTCACTCTCCAGTCCTGATTGTGAATGCATGATGGGAGCAGATGGAGGTGGGAGGCTATGAGGTAGTGGTAGCTCCAGCTAATTATTGAAATGACCGTTATTATGGGATTATATTTGTCCTTGAGTGGATATGGGGGTAGAGTGAGCAGCCGGCAGATATCCAAGCAGGCGAGCAGGCAGACCCCCTGACCAATGTGTTTTTGTTTGTTTTTTTTTCTTTAAACAAATAGGATGACATTTCAGAAAATGCACATACTTGCTCTTCCCATCAAACAGTTGACAAGAAAATGAATAAGCATATGTTCCCAGAATGTCAAAATATTCCTTTAGATCTGTTATCAGATCATGAGGAGGCTCAGTGCCTGTAAAATGTTTGTGTTAGACTTTTAGAAAGTGAGCTACTGTGTAGTTGTTATTTCTTCTGCAGAGGAATGTGGTAGCTGTGTAATCTTGTGTGAGAACCAGCAATAAACTCTCACTACCTGGACAGCTGTTATCTCTTTCTCACATTCAGGACCCGCAGAAACCTGCAGGGGAAGAGGCACAGAGACACACACACACACACACAGCATGAAGAAAAACAAACACATTTGCAGGGAGTCCAGTGTATACTACATCATCTTGTTATCTTCCTGGACTGTATCTGTCAGTGCATCCCGGGCCTGATGTCACCTGGAATAACCTCAACGCTGAAATCAGAGTCAGTGATGTCATCCAGGACAATATGCTGTTTGTGCATCTGTACTGGGTGGGCTTTCACTCATCCAGTGCTGGGTGTCCCTTACCTCAGACAGGTCCAGGCTATTCTTGATGTCTGATCTCGTTCCACTGCTTCTTTAAAAAAACAAAAAAAATTTAATATAATTACTGCAGTTATGTTTTTAACACTGAAAGTTGCGTATTATACTACTTAAACTCCCTCATTAAAAGTCCAGCACAATAAAGCAGTAAAATATAACTTTATATTATTTTCCTGATGTCGAGCAGTCATCAGTTTGGACACAGTTGCAACAGTGAAAACGGAGCTTCTGTGTCTCTAGCAAGCACGAACTGTAAAGCCATACACGAGGACTAATCCCTTCTGAGAGAAAAGGGGCTGTACAACACAAAGGACAGCTTAGCCAATCAACAGTAGATAATCTGGGACAGAAAGACAACTCATATCAACAGTTCAGCACAGTGTCAACGAGGTCAGCCCACTCGAAACTCACCCAGAAGTCACTTATAATGCAGCTCCTTTTGTTTCACTTTAAAAGGCAGTTTTGTCAGTGTGTAAATGGACCGAGTAATGAAACAAAAACTCCCCACCATAAGAGACGGCACATTAGTTGCATGTGAAACTCCACTGCAGATGTTAACAACTCCTCATGAGAATTTTTTTTTATCTTTCTCCTTGCATGCTCTTGCATCATATTGTGAAATTACCACCAAAAGCTCTCTCTGATATCAACCCACCTCTTGGCCGGATCACATGAAAATGTTTTGCTTGTTTTGGTTACAGTTGAACTTGGCCACCTCGAGCCTATTACTGCCCATTAAAAACTTGCCAGGAAATGAGTTGTCAACTTCAAATAAATATTGCCTTATATAAACCTTTTGAGCTGTTCTTGGATATAGCAACTCTTGACCCTGCCATGGAAAGGCGGCTGCTGCCGCGCTCATCTTAGTGGCACCCTCTAATTATCCATCCCCAGAAGTAAAGGTCGCCTGTCCCAATGAGGCATGCCAACGCTCTGCATCAGTTCCTCATCCCTTGGGATTGAAATTCCCTAGAAGTCAAAGAGTGTGCAGAGACTACAAGTGTAGCACATTTGGATCATGAGTCTATCTTCCAAAATCTGTGGTAAATCTACAGCTTGATGTTATATCAGGCAGGTGCAGCATGTTAAAGTTTTGAGAAAGTATGTGCTGATAGCCCAAACCAAAGTCTATAAGCAGTCTATCACTGCTAGATGGCATTTACTTCCACCTAATTCATCACAGTCTCACTCTGTCTTTAATTTTCTGTGTCTGCCTCTGTGTCACACACATCTTCCCATCAACCTTTGCTCTCAATATTCTCCTTCCCCTGCTGTATCCCTCTCATTTTTCAAAATACTAACATGCAAAGGTCAAAGCTCACTGGTACTATTCATCTCCTTCACACTGTTAGTGCGCCCTTGCTCTTAAGCCTCGTGTCCTTTGGCTCCCATACACACGTGCACTATTTCACACATCCTTTATTGTAATTCATCCATCTCCAGGAACTCATTAAACATCCCTTAACATCCTAGTACATAATCTATAAAGCATAACATGGCTGAAATGTTAAATTCTGCCTCATATTTCCCCACCAAAATATTTTTTAATAAGGCCTGACAATGATTTTAGTCATGCTAACAGCTTGGCCCTCAGGATGACACCACTTTGATACAGACTGAAATATCTCAACAACTGTCAGATGAATTGCCATGAAATTTTATCGAGACATTCATGGTTTCCAAAGGATGAAGCCTATTTACTTTAGTGATCCTCTGACTTATCCTCTAGTTCCACCATGCAAGTTTTCATGTATTAAGTAAAATATCTCAGGATTTACAGTACTTTAAGGATTGCCACACAATTGTAAGAGACAGACATTACTCATTCCCACATCCTAACGACTTAAGTGATCCCCTGACTTTTCCTCTAGCGCCTCGATAACCCTAACATACAAGTTTGTTTGTGGCTACTAAACTATTTGAGAGATTGCCATGACATTTACTATAGACATTCATATCTTCCTCAAGATGAATAGTAAAAACTTTAGATGACCAAATACCTGCAAAAACCAATGACATTCCCATCAGCCCCAGCCGTACTTTGTTACATGGTAACGAGCTCAGTTGAAATGGTAAACATGCTGCTAAACATCAGCATGTCCTGTAGCTGTCTTGTTACTTCTATTCTCACTTGCTTGTGACCATATATTATAGAAATAAGATCCAAGATGGCACCTATTCATGCCAATGGAGTTACTCGCCTGGTGCATACCCCAAAAAAAGTTTCTCAAGTTTACTTACATGGTATGTGGCCCACTGAATATGAGCAGTAGTGTTTCTCCCGCTGACACCGCCGGCAAGCTTCCGCTCGGCCCATAGATTTTACATTGTGATGATTTTTAAATCACTTTTTTTCTGCTGCCTTCTGCCTTTGGGTTTTACAAATAGAAACTGTCCATGGATCAAAAACTCATAATAGAAAGAGTCATAATCGACCTTGTTTTTAGTCCAAGGCATCCTGACGACAGTTTTATAGATGTCTCTTTTATAATGGTGACCTATGTGGAAAATGCTTTTTGGGCTGCAGGGGATTTCTTGCTGCAATACCGCAAGTGGCCACTGAGGAAAAACTGGCTGCAAGGCTGAACTGCTGTCCTGGGGCCTGCTCTGGACTTGTCAATGTCCTTAAAACGCTGAGCCATATATCAACCAGATGTGAACAACTCCAAAAGTCTGAAACACATAACAGCTGAAATATTACAGAATCTGAATTAACTTTTTAAACCCTAAAATAACTTTTGAATAAAGCCAGGAGAAGTTTTTCAGGATTTTGCAGAGTAAGATACAACTTTATAACCTACTTAATAATGATTGCACATTGCGTTAGGATTTGTCGTGAGATGTATCTGGAGATTGTGTGTGAACTGATGTGACAGGAGGTGTTTTTCAACACTGTAAGATCACACATGGCAGAGGTCTAAGGTCGACAAGGCCCAGGTGTTTGTATGTGTGAGGGTGTGCTCTCCCTTTTTTAATTTTCACATCCAGTAGATAGCAAGACTGGAAAGAAATCACACACTCACAGTCTCACAGATTCCTTGTTTCTCCCGATACAAAGAGCTTTAAACTCTATGGGCTCTAGTTTCGCAGACCGGGCGAGGCGGAGGCGCAGCGCACCTGCGCTTCGCCAACTGGGTATGGCCAGGCGGATTTTGCAAGTTTGGCACACCATGCGCCTGGCGCAGGGAGGAGAGAAGGCGTGGAGTGGGTTTTACACACATCACACCAATCAAATGAGCCCCTCTCCTCGCCCTTAAATGCGCCGCGCGAAGGCGTAATGAGAGTTTACTCAATTCGCCATGGCAGAAGAGAGCAGGAGCGTCAGACAGCCAAACTTCTCCCAGGAGGAAACTGTTGTTTTGGTCCGGGAGGTCCAAGCTCGCAGTGTCCAAATATACGGAACTGCGAGCAGACCTCCACGGGCTGATGATGCAAAGGTAGCCTGGGAGGAGGTCACCACAATTGTAAATCAATGTTGCGTTTCTCTCGAGCGCGCGCGCTCTCTCTTT
>NC_065511.1:11986153-12007268 GCF_006386435.1 Epinephelus moara | reverse complement strand
CGCACCTTCGTTCGGCGAAGCCTTTTGGCACGAAACTGTCACTGCGCCAAGCTGGATCTGTCGACACCTCCCCCTGCTGCGCCGCCACACCCATCTCAGCACACCTCGGTCTGCCAAACTACCAAACTGAGCTCGCCTCGAAACTAGCTCTGCGTGGGGTTCGCCACCCTGCGCTACCCTGCGCTGCGCCAGGAAACTAGAGCCCTATATGTGCATGCCGGAGATGCACCAACACCCCAAAACACCAACATATAATTATTTAAGATTTAATTTAATAATTAAAAACAGACATTACTACCCCTCTCATTAAACATTTTTTATTCCCCAGTAATTTTCCCATAAATCATTTTTACATTCAATAAAAAGCAGTCAGTTATGGGGGCGTCGGTGGCTTAGTGGTAGAGCAGGCGCCCCATGTATAAGGCTGTTGCCTTATACCCGGGTTCGAATCCAGCCTGTGGCCCTTTGCTGCATGTCATCCCCCCTCTCTCTCTTCCCCTTTCACACTTACCTGTCCTGTCCAATAAAGGCAAAATATCTTTAAAAAAAAAAAGCAGTCAGTTATGTTAAAATTTGTTAGCATGTATGATACAGAAGAAAAAATCTCAATTAACGACCAAACTCTCTGACTGAGGTTACTGAGGTTTTAAGATAAAGAAAAAACAAGGCAAAAAAAAAAAAAAAAAAAAACATACACAAGTCCTGGCTCTGGCCACTTAAAGGGGAACTCCCCCAGCTTTATACACCAAGTGTGAGTTTTCTCAGCTTGTGAAAACAGTTGTTTAATTTCTTCTTAGGCTCTGGAGAGAGCTTTTGATAGTCTGAATAAATAAAATGACATCTTCAGGGCTGATGACATCATCAGGGTTATTTGGACTTGGAGAGTGGGCCAGTACATTTGAAAGACAGGTGGACATTAACCAGGCTAAGATTGTTTAAATGAAAAGACTCCATAAATGAGCATTTCGGTAAGTGTAGGGCTCCAGTGTGTGTGTGGGGCTTGGCACATATCAGGATATTTTCACTTCTGCTACACAGATTTTATTGGTCTCCTAAAAGCCCCCCAACTTTATGGAAATGGCTGGAGATCAGTCTAACTCACAGACACAAGGGTGACACTTTCTTTTATTTATTTATTTATTTATTTTTCACTTTCTTGAACAGAATTTTGCATTTTGGTACTTTTTCTAGCAAGAAGAGGAGTTTTCTTTTAAGATCTCCTCTAATTAAATCAGTATATTTATCATTATTCATAATCCATGTCATAAAGGTTATGAGTGTCTAAATGCATGTCAGTGCTTTCAGTTTGATAAATAAGTGTACTGTTTGTAACTAACTTGCATCATATTAGAGACGTACTGGGAATCAGGGTTTTAAAGGGGAACTCCATAGATTTTAAACAGCAGTCTTTTTACAGATATTATGGAAGTACTACTGCAGATGCGAAAAAAAAGTTGTATGTCTGAGAAATTGCCTCAAGTGATGTCACAGTGCCAAATGGCACTCAAGATTAAAAGGTTGAAAATGAAAAAAATCTGGAGTCAGGGGTTAGAAAGGAGTGAGCTCACCAGACCTCTGCAGAACGCTCCTTATCTCTGTTTAAGGCTAGTGGCTTGAGGCTACACTAGCCATTACTTGCATAAGACACCTGAATCATTGACCAAACTGTGATCAGTCAAGATGCGTTATGGGTTATCTAGGTGCCAGTTTTTGACAAGGCAGAAGAATGCATGGAAAAAATATATTTGGTTCGGCTGCATTAATTTTTATCCTTTTTTTTTTTTTATGGAACTGTCAATCATTAATCCAACAATGTTATAGGGGTGCAATGCCAATGCTAGCGGAATACTCTTAAACAATTCCTCTGGTAGATATGTTGAGATACTAACAATGCTGCTTTTAAGACAAAAATTAAGTTGAGATGGAACATTAGAAAGTGTTCGCTCCTCTTACCTGCCATTCTGTCCTCTGCCTCCATGTGTTTTTGCAGACACTATTGAAGGACCCTTTCTACATTGGGCTGAGACATAAGAGAGTGCGGGGCCAGGCCTATGATGACCTGCTGGATGAATTTATGAAGGCTGTGTCAGACAGGTAGGATCACATTGGCCTTCAACTGATCATTTGCCCGCTTCCTGTGTGCTGTCTGTTATTGTCATTTTAATACAAACAGCAGGTGCTCTTAAAAGAAATATGTCAAGCAGTTTAGCATCCTCAGTGCGTGCAGTGTGATGGGATTCAGGGCTCTGGAACTTCGGTCGGAGATGATGCGGTTTTACTTTCTTTCTTTGAACTATGTTTTGGTTGCTAAGCAGTATCGATGAAAACTCTGCTTACTGGCTGTATGGCAACATGAGCTTACTGAAAAGTGATCAGCGAGCCTTGGTAACCGTCAGTGCTATTGATTTCAGTGGCATGATCCTCTCCAGACCGAGAGCACAGCTAACCAACTATTCAGAAGCTGGTTGAACTGACAGCAGCTAAACCCAACACTTGTATATTTTTGACTCTTGACAGCGTTATAGTATCTATTTTGAAACTGTCCACAATGAGCTGACTTGCTTATTAGTCTACAAAACCTCAGCCAGAGCTGAGAGCTTCTTTGGTTGCTGTGAACAGCATATTTAGAAATATAATACAGGATAATTCTGAATGCTCAGAGAATATGATTGAGCATGTAAACAGAGACACTTACAGGAATAGTTGGAGACCTCTGGAGGAATATGGACTCCAGTGTTCCCAGTCCAGGGAATATATTTCATTATGCATAATTCAGATTTGTGATGTCATTTAGAGACGTTAATCCCTGTGTGATTCAGCAGTGGATCACAGTGAAGGGTTAGCTTTGGTTTGTTTGATTTAGAGACACAGTAAGGCATTATAGTGTTTACTATTCCATATTGTCAGTCATTTGGTTTTCATACACAGATCTTATCTTTTTCCTCTTCTCTGAGCTGAAATTAGGTGAGTCATACTGCTTCCCTTTGGGGTCTGTACCTTATGTGTTTAATGCAGGCCTGTCCTCAATAAGACTTTTGTATACCTTGCATGCACGCCAATACGTGTATATCTCAGTGTCCCTGTGTGCCATGAAGCCATCACAGCCACACACAAATTGGCCTGGTTAAGATCCGTCCTAACCCAGAGAGTCCAGAGTCCAGTAGGAGAAGCCTGGGTCTGGGCCCCCTCCAGCTGGCAACAGGAAGCCATGACTCTAATAACCGGGTGGCTTCTCAAGTACAGGGAACAGCGAAGCTTTTTCCCCAAAGGAGCCAGATTGGCGGAAAATGAGTAATTATGGGCTCAGAGATTGAATGAATGATTACAGCTCTGCAGTCTTTTAAGTAATATTCATGTTTAGTTTTCTAAGAAACTAAACGGGAACTAAAATACTCTGGATTGACTCGTCATCAATAAGCAGGAGGAGTCTGGGGGGATTTTTAAATCCACCATTTAAAAATGCTCCTTGTTTAAAGGAAAAATGTCAGTGATTCATCTGAGTGTTTGATTTCAGGCGACTGCTCCTGCTGAATAATCAGCAGGTGTTGTCTTCTGCTTTTGTCTTCAGGCAGAAATGAATGATCCCTTGATCTCATTGCTCCTGCACACACCCACAACACAAAGCTCAGAAAAGGTTTTAAAACTTTGAACTCAGTATTTTCTGTCAGGGAAACACTTATCTTTTTCTTTACATATAATCCCTGATGTATTTTTGTTGGTGTGTGCAGATTTCTTTGTAAGAATCCCACTGCATGCAGCTAATGAGAGGAAACTGGCTGGATGTGCTGGAAATGAAAACTCCACACAAGTCGCTAACAGAGAAACAGTGTCGCACTATCAGTATCTGATATTGCATAGTTGCATAATATTGATTTAAGTGTTATGTGCCTGGTTACCCAGTTTATTTATGTACCATTAATCTTTCATTTTGAGCCATACAGTGAATCACTATTATCAACAGAGTGAAAAAAAATTGCACATATGCCGTTCACATGATATTTCTAGGGTTCTTCCTCGGACCCACTAATATTACCACCTCCAACCAGCTGTTTTGGAGTGGGATCAGACATTAGCTGAGGGGATTAGTAATTCCAAACAGGTTCTGCGTCTCAGCTGAATTTGTAATTTCTCCAGTATTTAAAAACCAAAAAGTAAGTGTAAAACATTGTGGTTTTATGGAGGGTTATGTGCTGGACAATTTCTTGGCCAGGTGCAGTAACTTCCTGGAGTCTTGTAGGGAAACTGAAAAAAAAGAAAGGGTCATTAAATCAGAGACCACATTTGAAATTTTGAATCAGTGCCAGACTTTGGTTTCTATTGGAGTTAATGGGGCAGGCATGACAAGTCCCACTATAACCAATCATATCTGTGCTGTTTCACCTCTGACTGAAAAATGCTTCCACAAAATAAGATAAAAAACAGACTATCTGATGCTGACTGATGTTTTTATTTAAAAGTGAAGGTTGGTTTTTCTTGTTACTGGTCTCCAACAGATAAAGCTCTGTCCAGCAGCTGCAAATACTGTTAGCTCAGCTCAAGTCCTTGCATGGTTCAAGATAGTTACTTCATGATACATGACCAGACGGGGCAGGTCCGACCTATTATCCCTGACCAGACTACAATTATGACCAGATCACAGACATAACTGTGTAGTGCATGTATACAGCAGATATGTATTTGATTATCAATAACTAACCAGTCTTCAAGCAAGTGATATGTATTGATAATTATCAGGGCTAATGTGAGCCAGCCCTCTCAGTCAGGTTTCCTTTTATTGGCGACATAATTAGAAATCTGGACCTTTATGAATTATCAAAACTTGTTACTTTGTTCGTCAATAAACGAAGTTTGCATTTGCACTTTGTTTAGCTATCATAAGCCAGCTTAATCCTTGACATGATTTATGTGTGTGTTAGCTAATAATAAAGGCTGGATGATTGGTATGACTGTAAGTCACTAAGGCAAACAGCATGGCATCTTGGCATACAACTAAGTCCTAGTTTGGTTTTAGGATATTTACCGAACTCTGACAGGCTATATCATTTCGTCCAGCCAGTTATAATCAGAGCTATTAATAAACTGATGTGGTTATAATTGCAGTCTGGTCAGTGAAAATAAGTTGGACCTGTCCTGCTGGGTCATATATCATGTATTTGACCAAATGGGCTGCAATGAAGCTATATGTAGCTGCTGGACAGAGCCATGATCTGTTTGGGCACATTTAGGAAAAAACATCAGTCAGCAACATAATGTGTGCATTTTTTTTACATGCCTGCCCCATTAACTTCAGTACAAGTGGCGCCAAAGTCTTTGCCTGATATCAGACAACACTGTCAACTCGTTACACTCTGTTTCCATCTTCAGTCTGACATGGCATCCACTCTAACCAATTTCCGTGGATGAGGAGGGTTTGATTTTCCCCAAGCAATCACTAGAGACCCACATATTTGCCTGAATCTAATGTTATTTTAAGTCCATACTGATGCATAGCCATGACAACATGCTACAATGCTGGGCTATATTGAGAAGACATGTCCCCCTTCTTCCCCTTAAACAAGCATGTGTTGCGATACTCAACACCTATGCAGGTCTAAGGTGTTTTTTAAAGTCTTTGTGTGTTGAGCTCTCAGTTCAGAATTTCTGTGGTTTGGAATTTAAGTTTCTCTCCTGCGTCCCTATGTGTACTTAAGATATCTGCTTTATTTCACTGTTTCATTCTGGCTTTTAGTTGAAGAGTCATGTTAAGTAACTGCTGATGAAAACTCAGCATTTCCTTTATTTTTCTGCTTCACAATAAAAGTTTTTATGTAACAAAATAACGGGGGACTTTTGTTGTTAAGAATTTATATGAAATGAAATGCGTTTATTGCCGAATTAGTGGAACTTTGTCAGCGGCTTGTCTTTAATAAAAGAAGTCTACTAATACCGCAGGGGGAGGAAGAGTACAAGCAGAAACAGCTACAGTGAGACGTTAGATGAAGAAGAGCTGCAGACAACAGGCTCTTAATGCACCTCTGACAATTTCCTTTACCTGCCCTGCTAAGTGATTGAAAAACCGAGAAACCATATCATGTCATGATGCCAGACCAGGATCAGTCAATTCGAACTCAGTGGAGTGGGCAGATTCAACCAAAGTCTGGCACCTATGCAAAACTCAAATGATGTCACTGATGTAATGACCCTTCCTTCTATTTTAGTTTCCTTGGAGTCTTGTAGTCATTGTTAGTTTTCCAGGCAGCCAGCAGGAGTCTCTTCAACTTGCCAAGAGTAATAGTCTGGCACATACTCCTTCCACAACCACAACATGCTGATAATGGTAATTGGTGAATTAATTAGCTTTAAAGCTGATGGTAGGTGGATACTGTTCCCTTTGGACAGAGCAGGGCTAGCTGTTGCCTAGTTTGTGGTGTTTGTGCTAAGCTAACCTAAGCTAATCAGCTGCTAACAATAACTGTCGCAGGGAAAGTGAATAAACATGTTTCCCAAAATACTGAATTCTTTAACAAATGTACCTGAATCATTTTTGACCTTAGGTTAATATAATGAAAAGTAAATTTCCATGATAGATAAGATTGTACAGTGTTTGACACAACAGGCTCCAGGGTGTTCTGATCTAAATAGCAGGCAAAAAAATACACAAATGCCATCCACTATTTTAAACTGTTGGCACTGAGACAACACGGGACACAGAGACAGACCGATGGCTGGATGATAGGAGCAACAGAGGAAAAAGAATGCAGAATGCGTCTTTGTCTTTAATGTTGGCCTGGGGATTTGAGAAATAATGTGTGCTGAGAGACGCTGGCTCTCAGGAGAGTGAGAGGGGGCTGGGGATTTATTAAGGCTTCAGCCATGAAGCTATGAAGCCCAGTAGGGACTGCGGTAACAGACAGCCTGTGTGTGTGTGTGTGTGTGTGTGTGTGTGTGTGTGTGTGTGTGTGTGTGTGTGTGTGTGTGTGTGTGTGTACACATCACATATATATGCACACAAGTTGGACAGCTGTGTTTGGACAGAGCACCCTTGTATGTGACCTTTTTTGCAGAGGTCCTCCCTGGCATTGTATGGACTACTAAAGACTCACTCCTCTTCTGCTTCTAGTCCCCCCCTCAGTGTTGGAAGTATGTATGACATCCACCTACTTCCTATTAGCTAGAGATTCAGATTTCACCAAGTCTCAGATGAAGCCAGATTGTGTTTCCTGAGGGAGCTTGGTCACTCGTTAACTCCCCCGTCCTACAGATTGGCCCAGACATAACACCAAAGTCTGAGTGATTCGCCACATGGGAAAGTGTCTCATGTCTCACACTCTTTTTCATACTATCAAACATTTATAATAGTGGCGCAAGCATTTTTTCCAATATATTTGACTGGTCTGGCAGTAAGCACCAAGAAACCCTGAAAACAACACTCCAGAAAACAATGAGTTCAGGTATTTTTCTTTCATTCTGCGACATGTATTATAGCGGCACATCATAAATCACAGCAAAATAAAGTGTTTTGAGGACAAAGGAGCTCTGTGCTTTTCTGCTAGCATTTTCCAGATAGCTTAAACAGCGCCATGGCAGGAAAGGTTAGCGTCTCCTCTGCAGGTGTTTGTCTAGCTGGTCGTTTTCTATTTCCAGATGTCTGTGAAGAGAAAAGAATTGAAATCGAAACACCTGCCATTGTATTTTACTTACGTGTTATGCTTTTGAGTGATGAATGAGTGAATACAAAAATTGCACTGTTATGGAGCGTTTAAAGGCTTCTTGCAATAAGTGATGTAATGTGACTGTACAACGTATCCTCACACAATGGTTTGTACGATAGATAACGAAATAGCACCCCAGAAATAATGTTATATCCTTAACATAAAGTTACGTAGGTTAGGTTTAGGCGAGTAAAATTACGTAGGTTAGATTTAGGAAAAGAAACCTGGCTGGGTCTTAGGCAAAAATAGTTATGTAAGTTAGGTTTAAAAAAAAAAAGACACATGGTTGTAAAGAACCTGAAAATAACTCGAAGTGCACTTGGTTCACACAGTTCTAAACATCGGTCTCCTGGGGGAAAGTCCTGTGTTGTTTGACCCATCCACCACCTTGACCTGCCTCCTTACAGACTTTTGGTCTTTATACCACTAACTTCTTTACTACCATCAGTGCATTGGTCATGCTATTGCAGCCTTCCCGATTACATGGGTTAGACACAGATTACTGGCTCATGATTACGTGGGTTATCTCGGAATTGTGGTGAATTACTTTTCGTAGGTATACAGGCACAAAACAAAAGCCTGTTTCACATGTGAGATTTTGACTTAGCTCATTTTACTGGTCTGATGTGGGCAGGGCTCAGTTGGAAGAAGGTGATGTAAGTTACTTCTGAGCATTAATCAAGTTTTGAGAGTCTGATTGTTGTTTAGTAAATACAACTCAAGATTTTTGAGAAATATATAAGATTTGAAGCCAAGTTTTCTTGAACTTAATCCTGCAATAACTGATTTTTGACCATTTTGGGATTGCGTAAGCAAGCTGTGAACACAAAACCCAGTTACTTATTTACATATTAAGCAGATTTAGCAGTATTGCATGTTTTGGCTGCCTGATATATGCCCAAAGTCCAATATTGTCTCTCATTTTAGATCTGTTTTGCACCTTACCAACTCCAAAGACAAAACCTGGGTCTTCAGCTGCTAAAGGCTTGATTATGTTCACCAGCAAGTCGCTAGTTTGGTGCTGAGCAGATTGTATACAGTGGGTTTTTGCAGCTGTCAAAAACAGCTGCCTGCTGTGGCTAAAAACACTACCTTATGCGTGTGGGGAGAGTGAACCAGAACCAGAACAACAAAGTTGCAGGCCAGGAAACTAAAACAATGAGCTGAAAGATGCTAAAACGTTCTGTAAAGCTGAGAGGACCTGCAGAGTCGGGTAATGACTTTGTAATGAGTTTGTTACTGAGGGCAGCCTCCTATACATACAAGTACTCATGTGATCCATTGTTATTACTGGTTATAACCAGTTGCCATGAAAAGACCCATATATTGGAGTGGAAGCCAGTGATCATGGTTTAGTGTGTTGCACTTTATGCCAACTTTCAGCCACTTCGGGTCGAGTCAAGTAGAATTTTATTTGTCCCCAGAGAGGCAATCATGCAGCTGTGAAAGCAGTAATGAGACAAGATCAAAAAAACACGCACAAGGCAATTAAATACAACATATAATAAAAAGGTTTAAAAAACAACAGAGTACATAAGTAAAAAATAAATTAAAGCAATATTTACCAAGCATGGTTGGGTGGTCAAGTTGTTTTCTATTGGAGTTAAGCAGTGAGATGGTATTTGAAGCAGGAACCAGAAGTCAAGCTCTGAAATTCGTTGCAGGGGAGGTCAGACCTGTTGGTCATCAGTAAATAAATAAAGTATGTGAGTGTGCTGCTGTCCAAACTGCAGCTACAGAGTCGATCATTTTTACCATTCCCATCTCTTCCAGCCACCACATGCAGCCACATGTCGCAGCTACCGAAAGGCTGCATTACGCAACTTATGTTAGATTCATTGTCAAGAGACATACAACAGGACTTACATTTCTGCAGACACTTGGAGCCATCTGAGCAGCCATATCAGAAACATCAGTTTTCACCGCCACAGTTTTACACCCCTAAGCAGGTGTAGGCAGGATTGTTCTTGCCTGTTGTCTCATCGTAGTGACAGATGTGAGTGCTTTCCCACCAGGCCCGTTTTGGTCTCTGAAGTCACTGAACAGACACTGCTGTTGACAAAGCACTGGACAAAGAGACGGAAAGTGATCTCTCTGCCAAATCTCAACAGCAGGGATACACCGTCTCTTTCTTTTTTCATAGCAGCAATGAGAGGTGGAACAAAGTCACTGTTTTGGCAGTGAGGTTTACAATAAGTTCTGAACTTTGTTTTGAGTTCAAATTCACTTTGCACTTATCACCAAATGTGCTGCTATTTTATAACAACAAAGGGATTTCAATAGTAACAAATAAATGAATATTACTATAAACACTTTGGATAGAAGCCTACAAGGGGCTATCAAAACTGAATAAAGAAGTGATATAGACATAAATTACACTTTAAATACTCATTTGTGAGTGATAAATAGCTCTTAAAGTAGAACATCACTTAACTTAAGAATTACAATATGTTATTTCAATGGCCCAGGGAAGTTCAATCAATATTTGTGAACATGAGCTACTCTCTCTTCAAGCCAGAAACCAGAGAGCCTCAAACGTCAAATGTCTTAAGTACAGTATAAAGCCTGGAGCAGCTCCATAGACAATGAATGGGAGCCTGATTTTGTGAACCCGTTCATTGTCTATGGAGCAGTTTCAAAATGTATAACCTATGATGTCACAAATTTGAGCACTCTTGTTTTTGGAATTGGGAGAGTTGTTCATGTTTACTTATAGGAATAAATTGTATACATTTTGAATTGAGCACAGCTCCCATTGGCCAGTAAACTTCAGTATATATTGGCACCTTAACCACATTTATTTCCACTTTCCAGTGTTGTTACCCAGTGACAATAATCCTACTATTCAGCTGGCAAAGAGGTGCATTGTCAGATTTTGGCGTTCCATTCAGAGGGTAGTCAAGGAAAGACAACAAACGTTCAGGCAGAATAGGGACGCCGAACACAAATGGCCTCCAAAAGGAGCTTTGTTCTAAGCAAAGCACACGCACACACACAAGCACACACGCCCACACACACATTGTCAAAAACACCCCCCCTATCTTTATGGCTCAGGCCAAAGACCAAAGAGCTTTCTGCATTGGGAAGATGTTCCTTTCTTTTAGCAGTACCACAACCTCAGCTTTCGACTCTGTAGTTTATGGTCAGTGGATGCCCATAAATATGCATGTGTTCACAGCTCAGTCATTCTCAGATCTGTGTCAGGAGTTTCTGATCTTTCTGGCCTGTCATTTAAAAATAAAACAGATGTCTGATGGGCAACATTGTTTTCCACTCTGATTTGAAGTCTTTAAACCTAATCCTGTCTTTCCTGAGAATACTTGCAGCATGTCAGTCCAACTCTCAGCTACTGCAGACTACACTCCCAGATCCATCTCTTTGGACTCATGAGCTTTCTGCACAGGCAGCTTGGTTCTGAGTGAACTGGTTTGACCTCTCCAGTAGCGAGCTGCACCAAACCATACCAGAGGGCGCTGCACTGGCAGCAGGGCAACCCCACATCTATCCTCGCCTGTCGCCTGTCTCTGTCTCTGTCTCCTAAAGCTGAACACAATGAAAAGTTTATAGCTCCCTTCTTGGCCTCATTATTTCTCCTCTTCGCACAAGCTCTCAGTACTTTAGTATTGCTCTCAGCTTGATAGAAAACACATTTCTCTCCTCAGTGCTACTGCCCTGTTGGCAGTAAGTCAGCTGGGCTGTCAGTCTCTGTATTAGGAATCGGTGTCTTGCAGTGTGGCAGAGGGAAGGATAAACAGTGACCCAGCGATGGCACTCTCTCATCAGGACATTAAGTTTTATTGCAGCTGAGTTCAGATCGCTTCTCATCCCTTCTCATTTCTTTCCCCACTTCCGCTCAGCTTCATCCTCCTCCTGCTGAAAGTTTAAGCAGTTTAGCAGCCACTGTAACAAGTGGGAAACAGTTTTAGTGAGTTGTACAATAACAGTGCAAACGAGAATCCTTTTCCGTATGAGGTGGGGTTTAATGAAAAGACTGAAGAAGTAACAGAAAGAAAGACAACGGAAACACAAAGGCAAATAAAGGCAAAAAATAAGTGTGACAATGAAGGATTTCACCTCTGTCTGTTGTTCAGTTAACTGCAGGGTGGCAGGTGGGGGGTGGGGGTTCAGGGCAGCTCAGCCTGTTTGCTTGGCCTGTCCCCAATTTCCTCCGTCACTGAAACATGACCCTGGTGTTTTTGATACAGGTTTCAGACAACCTCACCCTTTCCTGGCATTGTTTCTAGCTTAATAAAAGTTATACTGCTAATCTATACTCTCAGACAGTCACGTCATTTAAAAGGCATTAGCGTAGTTATCCCAGCTATCTGCTGCTTTTGTAATTGTATTGCAAAGAGTTGTCTGCTCCATCTCTCACTGAGTGTTTTTTTTTTTACACTTTTGATGCAGTTCACCTTGTGCAAGAACTTTCCTTAAGTGATCATTTGATAAACCCCGACTCAAACAGCTATTGTCCAACCACTGTTTAGCAACATCAGGTCTGTCAAGATTTCACCTTGTGCTGAAAGGCTGTTCATGGAGCTGTAATAAGACAGATACCCAGTATATTTTTGTTTTGTTTTGTCTTTTTTTTTGCATTTACAAAACCATAACCAAAAACAAAAAAGTAAAAAATAGATTAGACAGTTTGTTTATCTGCAATTATTAGCATGCCCAGCTAACTAGCTTACTGCAATAGCCTAGGAACTACACCTAAAATATTTAGCCATCCCTACTGTTCTTTCTATCCTAGTTTAGACTAACACCTCTTCCTAACTAGACGTGATGCAAACAAGTCTACATGAGATAGTTTCTGTTTTTCCCAATGAAGATGTCATAACCTGCTCCGTGCATCAGCAATGGGGCTAAGTGACATGTTGCTAGCTTGAAAAAACACTCGCCCTGGCTCTATTTTTGCAAAGCTTTGCACAAATCAAACCTATTTCCAGAGCAACAGCAAACTGTTTTTTAGGCATAATCAGGGCTCGATAAGTTCCCTGAACGTTGTCCTCGCTTGTACAATAACTGGAAAGTGTTTTTACGATGTATCTGCCAGAGTTCGCTTGCTCACTGGGTGATAGGAAACGGTGTAAGGTTAGTAGCTCCAGCTGGATCTTTTATGGATTTACGGCAGTAAACATAGAGGCAGCTCTGCAAAACACACTATCTGAATTATTGTTACATTCGCTAACATGCTAATCAGTCCTACTAAGAGATTTTTTTCAACTCATGATGCTAAAATTAGCTTAGTTAGCTAGGTAGCTAGAGCTGATCAAATCTAGAGACAGTTAGAATTTCATACTTTTTTTTTTCAGTAATAGCCACTGTAAAAGTCCCCATTAATATACAGTATTAGGATTTTTTTTTCATCATCTACAGTATCTACCCACTTTTCAGATATAATGTCATCCTGTGTTGTTAAAAAGATAGTATATGTGACCTACTACACACACTGGTTAATCATGCCAAACCACTTTGCATTTTTTCCGTTCACCCCATGTTAGTAGGACTATCACACAGTTTGTATACATGCGCCAAATAGGAACTAAGCAGGCGTAACTAATGTTTTTATAAACAGACGGTAAACAAGCAAACTAACAGTAACCTAACAGCAGACATTTCCTGCTAGGCAGCAGAAACGACCACAGCATCGTAAAGTCGACAGCAAGGGCTGCCGCTTTCAGGAGGGATGGAAAGTTAAATACTTTTTTCACTGAAAGATAAAACAGTTGCATTTGTCTCATTTGTATGTGATTTTTTTTAATACCCCCTATGATGTGAGAAGCAGCTGGCCCCCAGGCATTTTCACATTATCTAATCTGGCCCCCATTCAAAAAAGTTTGGACACCCCTGCTGTACACCTTCACCAGGTCCTATTCCTACAGCTACAAGCCTGTCTTTCATCTCAGAGAGGAGCAAACATCCAGTAAATTCCTGAACAAAAGTTCCATCTGTTAAAAGGCATGGGAACTTGGGATTCTTCTTTATCGCTCCTAAATCTAATTTACAGACTCATAATGCTGGCCGTATAGCTTATTTTTGTTGTATGATGTTTTTGTAGGAGCTTATAGGCACAGGCTTCTGTGCTGCTGTATTGGAGAGGTGGTCTGAGCAGCATCTTGTAAAATTGAACACAGCTGCTTTACTAGGAGACTGGGTGGGCTTCCTTTCCTTCAGATTAGGTGTTTTTGTGATTCTACTCTTTTGTGGAGGTGTGCCCTCCCTCACTGAAACTCATTGTGAGGCATTGTCATGAAGTTGGAGAAAACAGGTGTCAACTTGTCACATGTCCATTAAACCAAACAGTGTACAAAGCACTGTAGCTTTTATTGTCACTATATATGTACATGACCTCTAACAAATGAGAGTATCCCTCTCTATTTATTAAATAAATCTAACTGTGCATATTTAGAAATTCAGTTCATTGTTCTAACTTTGTGCAGTGAGACACCAGCATCACCTTTCTTCATTTCTCTCTGTGCTGTGTATTACAGTGGGAGAGCGCCCCCCTCAGGACTGAAATAGTAGAGACTGCTCTCTCTGCGTGTGTTAGTGTGTGCAAAAGTTTATGAAATGACTCTTCACCTTTGAGATATCAATAAACTCCGTAATCTCCTTTATTCATATTTTTCTGCCTGTTACAGTTCTCTGTTGGTTCCCTCAGATTAAATGCAGCTCCTCCGTCCACAGGTATGGAATGGACTGTCTGATTCAATTTGAGGACTTTGCAAATACTAATGCTTTCCGGATGCTGAGCAAGTACCGCAACAAGTACTGCACATTCAACGATGACATCCAAGGTAAGTCAACATCAAGGAGACACGCAAACAAACAAAATGACATCTTCTCCATCCATTTAACCCTTCATTCATTTCCCTTTTATATAACCACATGGTCAGTGTAAAATATGAATATTTGTGCAAAATAAATCTTGTATTTTTGTTCCAAGAGAGCTAAAACCAGCTATTGTAGATCAGTGGGATAGAGTGAAATCAACCACAGGATGTGAAACACTTTGGTAGGTGCTTGTTCAGGCATTCTCTTCTGTATGCAAGACTGGGACCTTCTGTTTAAGACCTTTATTGGAGATTAACTGGGATTTTAGTTAAAATAATGACACAACAATTTACAGAGCATTAGTCTGTTGTATTGTTTTTATCAGGTTGATATAAATGTATTTTATCAAGGACACACCTTATAGATTTGGTTTTATGGTTTTCATTGTGTTACATATTTGTTTTTTATTTATTTTCATGCACATGATTTGCCATAAAGTAGGAAAACATGATTCATTCATATACTCTTGCAGGTCATTCATCTCTCATTTCACTTATTTTGTTTCCTCATTTACTCTCCTCTGTTACTCTTAAATGTACAGCAGTAACATGATGTTTTACATAATATGAAGAAGATCAGTAAGAGTGTACTAAACTTGAAGTGTTGATGTTTCTCTATAATACTCCTTAGGTACTGCTGCAGTGGCAGTAGCTGGACTCCTGGCTGCGCTCCGCATCACCAAGAGCAAAATGTGCGACCATACTGTTGTGTTCCAAGGCGCAGGGGAGGTATGTGCATCACACTTAAAGATAAGATAATGGCAAATTGAATTTCCCAATATTTTCTTTGGTCAGAGAATCATCCCTGTGGAGTGGGGTTGTATGATGCTGATCAGCTGACCATGTAGTTACCCTGGTTTGAGCCCAGCCAAGGACCTTTGCATCATCTCTGACCCTCCATTTCCCATCAGATACTCTGTACTATCTAATAAAGACTGTAACATGAAAATGATGTCATCATCATTATGGCAGTTGAAATGGGACTACAAGCAGCAAAAAAAAACATGTTTCTAAGTGAAGTACAGCTTGTGTACTTTTTATTTTTGAAATTAAAACACCTAAGTTTGATATGCAAAAATGTAATGAAAGTGTGGCATACGCCATTAAGTCAATGAACGGTCTCAATAAAGTCAGCTACACACAGCAATATCTATCTAAAGGTCGCTAATTGCAACCAGCTATCTGTAGCCATCTTAAGCTTCTTGTCATACCCGACAAGGTAGGACTGAAACAGCAAAACCCCAGAGTGTATTCATTATAGACTGTTTACAGAGATGGACAACACATCTCCATTTCATCCTACAGTACAAAAGAGAAGTCATAGCATCCCAGATATGGCTTCTGCCATCTTGCACTGCTGACATCATTTGAAACCAGAGTCTGCATATAAGCGATTGGGAAGTGGAGCTGTGGCACCACGTACCCACCTATACACCCGATGGACCCAGTTGTGAGCAGCACCATTGATGGCAAGCACACCAAGTTACACAAGAGCTGTCAACTCACTAGAAAAATTAACACTTGAACATACATCAGCATGGCAAGAACTACCTAAAATGACAGAAACCATCTCAGAAAAAATTTATTTGACGTGTATGTTGAGTTTGGAGGGAGCAGGGTTTATGACTTATACTGCAGCCTGCCACCAGAGGGCAGTTGAGGTGTTTTGGCTTCACTTTTGGAGAGCTGTCAGGCCATCCATCTTTATATACAGTCATTGGAACTGACCTTAGCAAGGGGTTGTTTTGTTGCTTATAAAGTCCTCTTTTATTTGTATGGCAAAAATTCAGTATTGTTTTCTACAGAAGTTACATGGTCTCACTTTAAACAAGACACTATTTGATTTGATGATTTCCTCTGCTTGTAGTATTATTATGTATTTCTCTTTCCAATTAGTGAAATGTAAAGAAAACGTTGCAATTTCAGATCATATTCTCTTTTAATGAGTTGGGTGAGATTTGGCCTGTGATCGGCATGGTATGGAGATGTCATGCTGCAGCTCTTCTCTCATTCCTCTTATATTTAATTATTTTCCCTTCTGTCTTGCTCCCAGGCAGCGATGGGGATTGCTGAGCTGATCACCATGGCCATGGAGAAGGAGGGACTCCCTAAAGAAGAGTGTATGAGAAAAATCTGGATGGTTGATTCCAAGGGTCTCATTGTCAAGGTGTTGTGATAAAATACTGCTCATGTACATGGTGTTAATACATTAATCGAATATAATCTGGCCACTATGGCTGACCAGAATGAACCAGAATGGTCCTGTAGGAGGTTAGGAAAATAAATCCTGAAAATCACTAATTAATGTTATCACAGGAATATCTAAGGGGGATTTTCCTAAGCAGTTTGATGTCAAAGTTAAAAGTACTTCCACAATCAGGAAAAAACATTTCCCAAGGTTTGTTAAATCATACAACAGAGGTCCTTCCCTGGAATCACTGCAAAAGGCCAACATTAACATCTGTTACACATCTGTGTTATCCACCATATCCATGATATTCATCCCACATTGCCTCTGTTATCTGTCCTCAACCTCTCACTTTCTCACTGCTCCTTTCACTCCAACAGCAACATTCTGTCTTCCCTGTCCCCCAATCCCACCTCTCCTCTAAATATTCATCTCTTTTCACCTTTTTCTCTCGTTTCCAAGTGGTGATCCTCCAGCTCCGAGGAACACTTGCAAGAAATCCCTCATTCCTTAAGCAGGAAAAATATAGCAATGACAATGACTCCTAGTATTGAACTATTCTTTTGAGTCTCTGGTGTTTCCATAAATTGTTTCATGTCTTGGATGTCTTCCTCCTCAACTCTCCTCTCTGTCCTTAGGGTCGAGACCACCTGACTCATGAGAAGGAGAGGTTTGCTCATGAGCACCCGCAGATGAGAAAACTGGAGGATGTGATTCGGGAACTGAAACCCACAGCTATCATTGGTAAATCAAGAAGCATTTGATGTCAGCCATTGTGACACTACACGTTGAACAGATTGTCAGACTACATGGTGTTAGATGAAGTGATGGATTAGATGCAAGGGTTCACTGAAACAATGGACTGATTTGTAGACTTGAGTGATAACTTAAGGTCTTGTGGAGAATACTAAGGATTGGCCACAAACTTTCTGTGCTGTGTTTAAAATTGAAAGACTTGAAAAGGTTTGGAAAGCTCCCGCAGGAGCAGACTGAAATGGGATATATTGCACATTAATGGCTTTCTGTCTCAGGTGTGGCGGCGGTTGCTGGAGCCTTCACCGAGCAGATCATCAAAGACATGGCTTCCTTCAATGAACACCCAATCATCTTTGCCCTCAGCAACCCGACCAGCAAAGCAGAATGCACTGCTGAGCAGTGTTACACACTCACAGAGGTACTCACTCTTATTTCTGAATTATTCCATGTGTCATCTCTAATGAATGGGTGAATAGAACTATATAACAGTGATAATCATGTTATAATAATAAAAAAACATTACCTCATTGTGCTGCAGGGGCGGGGTATCTTTGCCAGTGGCAGCCCATTTGACCCCGTCACCTTCTCTGATGGGAGGACGTTCTACCCTGGTCAGGGGAACAACGCCTACATCTTCCCCGGTGTGGGCCTGGGTGTCACCGCTTGTGCCGTCCGACACATAACTGAGGAAATTTTCCTTACTGCAGCAGAGGTAACACACTGACATATACAGTATATACGCACCCTCTTCAAATCTTTTATATTATTATCAAAGTGAAGTGACATGAGTTTATATTGTGTGCTCAATTCTGAAGTCTCAGGAAGGCCATATCTTTAAAATGTAATGACTGCCTGAATCCTTTCATGGTGCACTACTGACAGTGATGGGGAAGTTCTCAGATTTTTTAAAATAGAGTGTTAAAAACAAGAAGACAGGCAACAGAGGCTCAAAAACAATGACCGAAATTCACATTGCAAGTATTATGACCTGATAATGAAACAATGGAAGTGGGCCTGTGTATGTAGTGGGTGACTTGTGTGACTGAGGAGTGAATGAGATGCAGGTGAGGAGGTGGGCAGTGAAGTAAGGCAACTGCAGAGCAGGTGAGGGAAGAAGAAACAGGTGTATGTACATATGTATGTTGAACAGATTTTTTTTAACTTATGTTTATAAAGGAAACAGACACCCAAGAACTTTTAAACACCAGAGCACTAATGCCACTGTGAAATACTGTATGTTATCCCCATGCAGTATTTTAACATCCATATTCCTTTTATTCTTGTTGATTATCAGTCAGAGTCAAAATGTGACTATGAACAGTTCACACCACCAATCTGTCTTTTTCTGTGTGTTTCATAAACTTCACTGAGAGTAATCAGACTCATTCAACACAAGTAAGCATGTTTAGAGGATGTTCTTCTCCATCCTAACATGAACTGTGTTTCATGTTTAACAGGCTCTTGCTCACTTGGTGACAGAGAAGGACCTGGCAGAGGGAAGGTTGTACCCACCTCTCAGCTCCATCAGGGACGTCTCTCTCAAACTGGCCATCAAGGTGACAGCTCATTGTGCACACAGTAATGAGCAGATATACCTTATCATGTCTCTGAGTCCAGTTGTATGGGAACTTGTGAAACTGCAAAATCTAAATTTCCCCAATCCTGTGCATTACAGATCATGGAGTACGCCTATGAACACAACATGGCGACACTTCGCCCCGAGCCGTCCGACAAAGAAGCATATTTGCACTCACTCACCTATAGCACTGATTATGATGAGTTTGCTGTGGACTCGTACCGCTGGCCAGAGGACAGTATGACTGTGCAGTCATGCAAACTTTAATGCACTGGACAATGCACAAGACAGATTGAGCCCTGGAGGAGCGTGGTAACTACTGACAGGCAATATTATCACAAGGCGTGATGTTGGGATATAAAAGAGGTGGTGTGTAGAATTTTCTCATTGATATATAACTGTGAAATTAATGGTGATGACACATGTAGAGTTATTGGATTGTATGTGTTTGATGTCTCCCTCTCCAGTAGTGAAAAGCAGTTTATGAACTAATTTATAAATCAGTGAAAGGAAGTAAACTGATAAAACGTGAAACAGAAAGCAGTTTGCAGGAATATTGCACTAATGGTTGTTACCATATTACATTTTCTGGTAATATATTTTTGGAAAGTCCTTCACGGGGTACTTTTAGTTGCACTGTAATAGGCAGTTACTTTATGACTGTGTCAGCTGTGATCCAACAACTCTTTGTCTAATAAAATGGTTTTGGTGAATGTTTTCCACGTGTGGTTATTACATCTGTACTGAAGAAAGCACAAAGTGTTAGACTTTCACATTAAAAGCACACCAAGAAAGGTTAGAATTTTTTAGTAGCCTTGATGGAGTTTCTTGCAGAAGTGTTGTGACCAAAAGTTTCTTCAGTGACACACTTTGGTATCTGTCTGTAACCTCTATCAACAGTGCAAGACAGAATGTACAGACTGTTTAATTAATCTCCAAGTGTCACCAACTGCCTTGATAAATATCATACAGTATGTCTTGTTAGCTTTACTGTGAGTAGCCAACTTGATAATGCCTCAGGGATGATGTTTTTCTGTAGGCCGATGCGGAGGTTCACATTGCACTGGTTTCCTCGTCAAAAAGCCTACGAGATTTTTCCATTGGATTCTTGATTATTACCGAAAATAAGCTCTGTGGCAAACAAACATTTATGATACATTTTGTTCCGCAAGATAATCTTCACAAATGAACACCACTTTCATGATTACTGAAGCCTAAAAACAACCGGCAGAAGTAAAAAGCTAACATTAGGCTAACAAACTACGAAGTGGTCAAATGACCTAATGTCAACACCATAACAAGACTATAAGGACATGTATGGTGCAGCTTGGTGTGATGGGTCCTGTAGTCTCATTTAGCCACTTGTTAGCAACCACCTTTTAAAGACAGAGAAGCTTCAAAGGTCACAAGTGGTGTATTTACAGGCATATTTTATGTCGTAAAAATAAAACGTGAAAGTCTCTTAAGCTTGCGTTAACCACAGACCTTATTTCAGGCATCTAACTGAAAACCCATTCAAAAAAGCCATCGACTTCGAGATGAGGGTATCGGGAATGCAAAAATGCTAACTCATTTCTAGGTTTAAGGACTTATTCCAGGGGCACTAGGTGTGGTTCTGTAATGAATCTAATGTGCCCTGGCTGCCTTCAGAGGCCAACGTCTGTCACTGGAATACAATCAGCAGCTAATCTTATTATGGATTCAATATTAACTCTATGTACAAAGTGTGTTCTTTTAATTAATTTTTATTATTCACTTTTACAGTTTTTCACGATTGTCAACACACATTTCTCAATACAATAACGGCTTTCTCAATACTGCACACACAAAACTGAAAACTGCACACACAAAATGCTAAACCTGACACTTCCTTTGCAAGAAGACTCTTGCCATCAAATCTCTACATTGTGTTCACAAAATGGAACTCATGTTTTCATTTGCTACACACAGTCGTATTTTCCAATGACACATACCATTCATTGAGCACACACAACTAAGCTTTTGCTGCACACTACCAAGCATTTACAGCACATTGTAGTGCAAAATTGAAAACACTATTGTAAAATGGAAC
>NC_065511.1:11979416-11984385 GCF_006386435.1 Epinephelus moara | reverse complement strand
GTGTATTGTAGGTTGAAGCTTTGAGCTTTTACATGAGAGGTGTGTGCAACAACTGCACATTGTGTGTAGTGTTTAGACAACAAGGTGATGTGCAATTGGCGTCAGAGTGTAAAGAAGGAAAGTCAGAGTCTAGGGGAGTCATAAGGGAGTGTGAAGTAGTGACAATTCAGGTCGAGCGAATGGTACATGAAGTTAAGGTTGTGCAAATTGTGCCAAGGTTTAGATTTTTGTGTGTTAACAATCGTGAAAAACTGTATNTTGCAGGACCGAAAGACAACCTCACAGTGGGGGAAAAAGACGTGTTTTCACACCAGAGCAGGAGACCCTAATTGTGAACATGGTTCGTGAAAACAATGCAATTACCCTAAGACAAATTAAACAGAAGATCCTAGCAGATAATGCAGCTTTTACTGTAACAACTAACTAACCCTATTCAGTATAGTAGAACAGCAGTCTCTGACATTTTTATTCTAGTGCAATTATAAACGCAAAAAAATGCATAAGGTCTTATGTCCACAGTTTTTCTTAAGCAGAAAAGACATATCTTGACATCATCGTTAGCTAGGTAGCTGATTCAACACTACATACAACAATTTTGAGTGGACGTCACAGTTACATCACAGCAGTTGCACCTGCATACTGGTGGCAGAAAAACAGTGCACACTGGAGAGAAATGGTTGAGATACCCGGAATAAAAAATTGTCCTCTTGTGCTGCTGGATTTCAGAACAGGAATATAACAAAAGATCATTTTTATAGAAAACCATCACTGAGGACGCTGTTTGAAGCTAAACAAAGACCTTTATGGTTGCTAGAATTTGATGTAAACAAAAAATCTACATAATATTCACACATGCAATTCAGAGAGCCCTAAAGTTACAGCATGAAATAATATTTAGGCCTATATTTACATACACCTAGTGGCAGCAGTATTTACATTGTTCCTTTACATCAGCTATGTTTCCATCCAAAAGTGATTCGAATCAATGGGAAATGTCCATTAAAAGAAATACGAATCCTGTGTGTTTCCATTAAATGTACGGACTTTGGTGAAAACTACGAACTCGCGCGAGTTGTAAACAGTTGTGAGCATCTAAACAGGCTGATGGAAACATGGCTATTGTTAGTCTGGTGACCTGTCCAGGGTGTACCCAATGTCAGCTGAGATTGGCTCCAGCCCTCCCACAACCCCTAACAGGATAAGGGGTTACAGAAAATCAATGAATGAATTGATAAAATGCATTAAACAATAAAAATAAGTTAATACTAACCGAGCCATGAAGTGCAGTCTGCCGTCAGTATATAGTTGTTTGACTTGTTTATGTCTTACATAGATGCTTTTAGGGCCTACGTCACAATGATGTCAGTTTGGGTTAGGGGGAGGCAAAACACGACTCACCACCACAGGGCTGTAGGCAGTGACGCGGACTGGCCATCTGGCATTTTTCCAAATGCCAGATGGCAATGGTCCTGTGGCCGCCGGCAGGCAAATAAATAAATAAATAAATCTTCTCTTGGCGGCCCAAAACATTTTTATAGGCCACAATATAGCTACATATAAGTAGTAGCCTAAATGCAATTTTAAATAAATATGAGTGAAATGGGGCTACCGGTAATATAAAGTGTTTTTGGTCATCAAGCATTTTCTCGCGATCATTGAGTGATGACATTTGACATCCGACAAGTGACAAATGAATGATGGGTAATGCACTCAACGTCAACGACAACATCACAACAAGAAAAGAAAATGGATCGAGGCACGAAAAGACGGTTGGATAAGGGTGGAGCGGAGAAAAAGAGAGAGAAAAAAAGGAAAGCTATGCTCGCGGAGTGTGAAAAGTATGCGAAAATATCAGATTTATTTACAAAAAAGTGTTTACCCGGCGGCGACAGACCGAGCACCTCTGCAGCAAGTGCAGCTAGCAGTACGGCCTCTGCCTCAGAGAAGAGCAAACTCCTTCGCAGCCTGCTAACTACTTAAAGGAAAGACATAATAATAATAATAATAATAATAATAATAATATTGATAATAATAATAATGATAAATAATAACTTAATTTGTATAGCACCTTTCAAAACGGAGTTACAACGTGCTTAACAATAAAAACAATTACACAATAAAAACAATTAGTACATAAAACAATAAAACATCAAATAATTTAAAAACTGTTACAATAATTAATTACCATCAATTAAGAAAAGACCATACGATAAATGTGAGTCTTGTTTTGGTGAAGCTATTGTAATATGCATTGTGGCTGCTGTAACATTTATTATGGCTTATAAGACATAGGGTCCTTCTTGTTTCTGTTGTAAATAGTGCTTTTGATAGAGCTATTGAAATGTGCACTGTGGCTGTGCAGTGCTCTTTTCATGTTTTGGTGAAGCTATTGTAATATGCATTGTGGTTGGTGTAAGATTTATGTTTCTGTTGTTATAATTTGGTTGTGCTCTATTCTGTCCAAGAGGGGGCGCCTATGGTTAATGGTGGAAGTAGGCTAAGCCTTTAGGATGAAGTTGTGTGGTGTTTGATTTCAGATTTTCGTGTTTTGGTAGACATAGAGCTAGTATTATTAACTGAGGTTATTAGTCTGGCCTTTGAACGTGCCTGAATTTATTGGGGGTTCTCTGCTGCCTTATTATCTTGTGTGCTGTGCATTGTTGTCTACTGTACCAGTGCGATTGTAGTGAGTTGAGTGCGTGGTGTGTGTTCTGAATTTCTGCATTCTCATCATATGGTTAGCTTTCAACATGCTCCCATGCAAGCCACAAATCAATTTTATCATTCATAATGACTGTGTCTGTATATCTCCTCTTCTATTGTGCATCAAGGCAGTGAGTGAGTGTGAGTTTCTATGGTACTTGTGGAACAGTCTGTGTCTCTGTGGCGCTCTGAAACGTTCCGCCAATGGTAGTGTTTTTTATGTTAGTATGTGTAAAATCATCAGTCATAATACCTAGTAATATGTGGGAGGGGGGATATGAGACACCACGCCTGTTCTTTCACAAATAAGGAACTGATGATCTAAAATGATGTAAAAATGCATATTTTTTTGTAAAATAATATGAAAATTTTTGACCCCTGGCTGGCCGATGCGCCGCCATGGGGCCTCTGTGTCAAAAATGCCAGGGCCTCTTTTTGGTCCCAGTCCGTCACTGGCTGTAGGCTACATATGAGTCTTTAAATGGCTCAAAACTTTAATTCTATCGCATACCAGCCGCCACTGCCTGTCAACAAAAATGGAGGCAACTATGGTTAAATGCGATAAGATGAAAGGATTGGACGGAGGCAATCATCAAATATGCTTACATGTGCAGTGCAAACTCCATATCAGGTTAGGGAAAAAGTATTTTCTGTTGTAGAGATGAATAATGTTATGTTAAAGGTTATCATGTCCACCTAATTAGATATTAGTGAGGTATATTAAGAGGAATATTGGATTTCTCCGCGTCACTAACTTTTTAGCGCATTAGCTAACGTTAGCTTTGACAGCAAAAACAAACTGGAAGAAACCGCTGAAGTGTGGTCCTCCTTTGTAAGATTGGCACAGTAATCAACCACAAAGCCGGTCAACCAACCTTCAGCAATCCTGTCAAATCATCCATCCACTGAGTGAGAGCATACAGGTCGGCCATTCTGGTCCCATGTTAACTTAACAATCGCTATCAAGGAGAGTGTGACCTGACATGGTGCATTCGTGATTCAGTCAGACAGTCTACATTAAAATGAGAGCCCTGTTGCTTAAAGAAACAGAGCGTTACATTTCTATATGATGTTAATTTAATCAAACATTCACTCCGCTGGGTGCTCTGCTACTCCATCTCCCCAGACAGAGTGCTGAGAGTGCGCTCTGTCACTGCTGTCTGTATAACTGTACAGTATATTCTGACAATGCCCCAAATTTACAAACTGTCCAGTTTGTGTCAGAGTGCACTCCAGCACTCGGGATGAGTATTTCTGAATGCACCACTTGTCCACTCGTGGAGCCTCCCAATAGTTCCTGGAAGTCGGCAGCGGACATATTCAGCACAGCGGAGTTGACGCAGAAAAGACCGTTTGTGATACACTTTAGAAGGGTAAGATGTGTAAAAAAAAGTCAGGCTGCATATGGAAAGTAAACCGATAGGCTAACTGATTAGGCTGGCATACTGGATAAAGTTAGCAGCACATAACGTTCCATAAGCAGCCAATTGATTTTACATTTCTTTCTCTTAAACCATTTTATCCAACTTTCGGGAATTAGTGAAAAAACACTTCTAAGCGTGAGTTTTGTGGGTCAGTGGATGTATACTAGCCTAGTTAAATGTAACATTGGTGCATGTGATAGAGTATGGGGTGCCGTTTGTAAAGTGGCTCACGATGAAAATAACAACATTTTGCCACATTTAGCTTCAAACAATGTTTAAAAAAGTGTTGTGAATTTTTTAACGTCACCTTTTACGGGAACTGCCCATTGGTTCGACAGCCCATTGGTTCGACATCCCACTGTTACGACCATATTAAACTCATTGTTCCGAAGTCCGTTCCGAAATCATCATGATGCCCTGTGGTTAAGGTCTGGTTAGGTTTAGGCACAAAAACCACTTGGTTAGGGTCAGGAAAAGATCATGGTGTGGGTTAAAATGAAAAAGAAAGCAACAAACACATAAGCCGTGAGCCTGCTCTGCCTCAAGCCGCTCGAGGTGCACCATACGCCCACCGCGAGCCGTTCAGCACCGCGGACAGTCGGACTAATGGGATGTCGAACCAATGGGCTGTCGAACCAATGACATGGACCCACCTTTTACCACGTTTACAGCAATATTTGTTAACTTAGAAATATATTAAATAGTTAAATCTAAATATTAAATGTGGCACCTAAATGTTAAATGTTAAATCTAAATATTAAATCTAAATATTAATACTAAATCTAAATGTTAAATCTAAATATTAAATCTAAATCTAAATGTTAAATCTAAATGCTAAATCT
>NC_065511.1:11910806-11979371 GCF_006386435.1 Epinephelus moara | reverse complement strand
TGTTTTTTGTTATTTTGTGTTTTGTGTTCATTTCCCCCAATAAGTTGGTTTTAATTCGTTATTTGAACTGGAGTAGTTTCATGTCGTATCCGACAACGGGAGGCTTTTAACAGATGACGTCCTGATGTTAGCTTTGCTGCTGCTGTTAGCTGTCCCTGTCAGCTGCAGCCACTCATTGCTTTCTAGACATCGTGATTTCCCAAAACTGAATAAATATCACACATAGCAACACAAAACTGCTTTGCTAGCTCAATCATGTTGTAACTAAGACATCCGCTGGAAAAAAATATTTTTTTTCACGGACCATTTAGAGTTAATGAGTCATTACAGACACCGCTAACGGGGCTAACAGCTAGCGGTTAGCCCCGCTAATCTACAATAACCATTCAGTCATTGTGTTTACAGACTTTACCAACATCAGATTAGTCTAAACGGTGATATAGTGACGTGAAAAATGTGAGATATTCATATATATATGTAGCTAAACTCTGCTGGTTTTCTACCCGGAAGTATTTGTTAACAACAAGGCGATTCCCTCCAAAGAGACACTAACAACTCAAAGTACACAGCAAATAAAATTTCTCCAAACATGTTTTTTGTTATTTTAGGTAGTTATTATCACGCTAATGTATGTTCAAGTGTTCATTACCCCCAATAAGTTGGTTTTAATTCTTTATTTGATTCTATAAACACAGTCTGACCATCTCGAGCTTGTTTTATTATTTGATTCTATAAACACAGTCTGACCATCTCGAGCTTGTTTTATGTTGGTACTTCCGGTGACCGGCAGTGTGAATTTGCATATTAGCTAAATATTTAGTTTCACCCAGAACATTTAGATTTAACATTTAACATTTAGATTTAGATTTAGCATTTAGATTTAGATTTAAGATTTAGATTTAGCATTTAGATTTAGATTTAATAGTTAGATTTAAGATTTAGATTTAGATTTAGATTTAATATTTAGATTTAACATTTAACATTTAGGTGCCACATTTAATATTTAGATTTAAATATTTAATATATTTCTAAGATAACAAATATTGCTGTAAATGTGGTAAAAGGTGATGTTAAAAACTTGGGGCACCTTAAGAACGACTATACTCTTTTTGACCTAGGGACCTAAAATGGTCCCTCTCATAAAAGTGTAATAAAAATGCAATAAAGATTTTTTTTTTTTTCACTTTAACTGCATCAAATCTTTTCAACAACTTCAGACCTAACCATAGATATTAAGTTTTTAATTATTATTTTTTTTATATTTTATATGTTCTTATGCCCTTTTTGTCATTAGAACCCCAATTTTTTCAATGTGAAAAACACAAAATATGCAATATTTTCCAAAAATGAGGTGCAAAGTGGGTTATTTGGGATGAGGTTATTACAGTCTTGATTAGGTCAACAACTGATAACAACACTGATTTTGATGCATTTTTATTTTTGGAGCAATGAGAGTTTTTAAAGAGAACATCCACCTTTTGACTTAAGGACCCAAAATGCTCCCTCTCATAAAAGTGTAATAAAAATGCAATAATTTATTTTTTCACTTTCACTGTATCAAATCTTTTCAGTAACTTCAGACCTAACCATTGATATTAAGTTTTTAATTACTTTTTATTATTTTGTATGTTTTTATGCCATTTTTGTAATAAGAGCCCCGATTTTTTCAATGTGAAAAACACAAAATATGCAATATTTTCCAAAAATGAGGTGCAAAGTGGATTATTGGGATGAGGTTATTACAGTCTTGACTAAGTCAATAATTGATAACAACATTGATTTTGATGCATTTTTATTTTTGGAGCAATGAGAGTTTTTAAAGAGAACGTACACCTTTTGCCTTAAGGACCCAAAATGGTCCCTCTCATTAAAGTGTAATAAAAATGCAATAAAGAATTTTTTTTTTCACTTTCACTGCATCAGATCTTTTCAACAACTTCAGACCTAACCATAGATATAAAGTTTTTAATTATTTTTTATTATTTTGTATGTTTTTATGCCCTTTTAAGAGCCCTGATTTTTTCAACGTGAAAAACACAAAATATGCAATATTTTCCAAAAATGAGGTGCAAAGTGGATTATTTGGGATGAGGTTATTACAGTCTTGACTAAGTCAATAATTGATAAGAACACTGATTTTGATGCATTAGTATTTTTGGAGCAATGAGAGTTTATTCGAAAAACGTACACTTTAGTATTAATGGAAAAACCCAGCCACCAAAATGCTGAGGCAGGACTGCAACCTTTATTGCTCAAAAACTAACAGCTGACACTTTATACAAAGGCATTTACATTTTCTGATGCCTTTTTAATACAGTTGCTCTCAAGAACAAATCTCATAACAAGAATCAAAGCACAAACATTACGGAAACGCATTCCAAATCAAATACTGAAGTGCATACAACACGCACAAACCATAAGATAAATGCACTTCTAAACAACAAACAATCAAATATCATAACGACAAATGTGCAGCAAGATGCTCTACAGAGCATTGTGAGGTGCATTTTACACCCAGGTGCTCCACATTTAGAGCACTGCCATTTCACCCTTTTGCGCTGTGGGCACACTCTGCACTGATGACGCTTTTTGGAGGGCCCTGGCTGTGGCTCCTCCTGCTCCTCCTCCTCCTTCTTCTGATCACTGACCTGGGCCCGGGCTTGCAGGATCAGGCTGACTGAAGATGGTGCTCTTGGCAAACGGCTCCTGTTTGCCATGGCTGGGGCGATAAGGGCTCTGCCAACCTGCTCCAGGAACAGACGCCGCCTGAAGGACTTGGCACTGTTCCAGGTGGGGTTGACAGAGGTAAACAAGACATATGCGTTGTAACATGATATGTCTATCAGGTGATAGAAGAGACACATGGGCCACCTGCGCGTTTGCAGACGGCAGAAGTAGGTGCCACAAGCCTGCAAAAGAAAAAGAAATGATGGGATGACATGAATACATTTATACACATCCTTCTTATTATTTTTGATAAATACAAAAATACAATAAAATTAAGTAAATGGTCTATGGCTATATCAGACAATCATACATAATGAGTAACAGTAAATTAACTGGCAAATAATGGATGTATAAGTGTGCTCACCTGGTCTAGGTGGTCCACGGCCCCTTTGCATGCGTTGTAATCCAGGATGACCTGGGGTTTTCGTTTTCCAGATTCCTGGACCTGTGGCTCCCGGTGTCTTGAGCTCAAGACAAGGACATTTTTGCCTTTCTTCGGGACATAAGACACAGCCATCCTGTTGCTGGTGAACGCAAACACAGAGGAAAGCATCTCTGTGTTTGATGTCGAGCAGCTGCCGGGGAGCTCAGGTTTATTGGACCTAACTGTCCCCACCAGGGCCATCCTCCTCCTCTGTAACTCCTCAGCAAGAGGAAAAGATATAAAAAAAAATTGTCTGTGGTGACAGTGTGGCCCTCAAGCTCATCTGTGAGGTCAAGTACCACCCGCATCCCTTGGTTGAGCTCTCTCAGTGTTGAGGCAGCCCTCCCTGTATACACCTGGAGCCTCCATGCATACAAGGTCTGCACATCACAGAGAGCCCAAATCTTCAACCCCATACTTCGCAGGCTTGGAAGAGCAAGAGCCTCCTCAAGTTTAAAACTTCTCCTCATGGCTGTCTGCTAGAAAAATGACCAGCCAGACAAGGCTGCAAACTATTCTCACAGACTTCAAACATGCACCTGTGCAAGCATGCTACCACTCATCCAATAGGAGAGAGGAGGCTCTCTTTTGATCAAGAATAAACATCAACAGAGCCCCTTGTACCTTAGATGACCCTCACTCACACAGACACGCGCACTTTAGATGACCCTCACTCACACAGACACACGCACCTTAGATGACCCTCACTCACACAGACACACGCACACACATGCAGATACAGACACACGCACACACAGACACAGGGAATCACAGAACCAAAGTCATGCCTGTCTGTCACAAGCTGACCAGAATAGAGAGGGTCTACAAACACACAAACACACAGACAGACACACAGACACACACACACGCACCCACACACTCACTCACACAACCAAATGTTTGCCATATTTTCATACAATTAACGTTTAAATAGACAGATATATTGAGAATTTAAAAAAAAAAATATAAGAAAAAAGGACTATTTTAGTCCTAAACTGCCCCAAGGGTTGTTTGAAGCTAAATGTGGCAAAATGTTGATGTTACTTTCAGTGTGAGCCACTTTACAAACAGCACCCCATAATAGAGTGGTGAGTAGAGGAGGTGAAATGAGGATATAATTTAGAAGTTACAATACAATACAATGAAGTTAACAGCACACTATAGAAAGGAAGATGGCTATTTTGTGATAGCTGTTGATATGTATTTAGAGCAAAACTTAACTGTATGTAAACAAAAACCTGCCCAGATAACACACATACATCTGGCCCCGATGTCGGCCCTTTGTATCAAGTTTAGATCGTTAAGACGTAGCAGGGAGAGCGTTTGGTCATTGCCAATACAGACCTACCAACCTTGGAGAATATTTTTAAGTACACATGCGAGCGTGGTTTGCGCGCGAGCTGAAAATTTGCAAGCGCGCAAACTGCACGAGCTGAAATTTTTAGCACATCAAAGTCTCACTTAGATACCCAAAGCTGGAAACGCTGACCACCAGCGGCAAAGATATTGTTTGAACATTGGCATTTTTGAGCATCAAACAATTAGGCTATTCCGGCATTCTACTGAACTTCTATGCAACAATTTGTGTTTATTCTGCATCAATTTGTGTTGGAACTATATTTATGTTAACAAAAAGTGGAAGGAAAGGTCCCGCACACTGTCCTCACTGGTAAATACAAAAATGTATTTCCAGATAAATGTTTCAGAACAAAGTTCCTTCGTCTGACTACAGTGTGCGGGACCTTTCCTTCCTTTACCTGCAAGCTTGATGCTTTGTCCTAAGCACCAGCCATAAAATGTTTTACGGTGTGCATTAGCCTTTTTTGTCTGTAAACAAAAAGACAAAATTCTGGCCCAACTGATAGTACTGCATTCTACTGATGCACCAATGTGTGCCCATTCTGCATCAATTTATAGGTGGTGAGTATTTTATGCAAAAGATGCACCCTTGGGAGTAAACTGTACACTACAGACAACTCACCTACTTTCTCTTCCTCTCTCCCACTGCTCCTCCTCACTTACCTTTCTCCACACCCCCTATGTAGCCCAAACAGAATGGTATCACCCTGTCAATGCCATTACTTTTCTGAGTGGTTCCTATGAAGTACTAACCTCTGTAATTATTTTCACTTGGGTCAGCTTAAAGATATGTAAAAGATGTACCCTTGAGTCAAGTGTCTTAAATCATGTTCTTTAGAATAATCCCTTTCATGAAATTTGTGACAGAGACTGTTAACTCAACTACACCGCTTTCCTGTGCTCCTGCCACTGTCTGGCTCTTTTTAACTGGAAGAACAAAAAACCCACAGATTTTAGCCCTTCACAGGACCGTGTTTTGCATTAGCTTCACTCCTGCCAAAACAATGTCCTTTCAACCACTGTTAACTTTGACGGTAAAAAAAATCAGAGAGTCTCTTTAAGAATGGTGCTCGTGTTTACAAGTGTCAGAAAAACATTTCAAAGGCACTTACCAAAGCATAAGGGTCTATTCTAAAATGATGGCTAACGTTAACGCAAGCTAGCTAGCGAGAAAACAATACAGCTAACGTTAGCTAGCTAACTTAATGGACATCTTACCACCACCTCACTGACTTGGCTAACGTTACATTTCAATAAACACACAGATCATCAAATAATTGAGATTAACGTTATATCAACAAGACGAGATAGGCCTAATCATTATATATTATAATAATTCTCTGTACACTTACCATCTCTCACTGTAGCTAGAGCCCCACGAAACACCAGTCGTGCTCTCGTTGACAAAACATAGGCTGCAGGACACTACCAGGAGGATCACTTTGTTTCAGAGTTTAGGGCAAGTTTTGACCAATGTTCTGTTGAGGTGAAACGCTAGGCTATGCGAAAAAAACACCAATTCACATCTGATCTAATTCAAGGGGTGTATAGGCTACAGTAAAATAGCCAACCAGACACTTTATTTTTTGTGTATTTTCAGCGAACTTCTCGTACCTGCACACTTTGGGTAAGAAATGCGTGCTTTGTACGCAGGATGCGTGCACGTTGGTAGACTTGCCAATATGTCGTCGAGACGTCAGCCTTTAATCTAAAATGACCACCAGACGACGTTCAAACAATCAATAAAAGAAGCTGCACTCAGTGTGGGCTCCTTATATCTATATTAATATCTATATTAATATTCATATGCTTCATTAACTACGACCTTTATTCATTGAGGTCGGACCTTTCAAACTGCAAATATTTCACCATCCAATGTGAGAAATCAATGCTAACATTCAAAAATAGCTTACTGTTACCCTATTTTGTGTGTAAGTGTGCACAATGAAGAGACAAATGTCAATTTGAGAAACTTTAATTTTCAAATTTCCACAAACAATATCTGATGGCCAGTCACACTTGCCACCACAGACTTTTATGTTGCAGTCTGCTGGGGAGGCAGTCTAGGACAAAAGCAGGCATATTTTAGTTGTACTGACATTATTCATTCATGACATCTGTAACCTAAAACATGGGCTATATGTTGCTGATACCTGATTATTTACCCTTGTGGAATTAATAAATATATATAGAAGATCTCCCATTGTGACTTTTCCCTTCATTCAGGATTCGTACACATTTTACAAGGTCAAATTCAAGCACTTTTTAAGCACTTTCAAGGGACATTCTCAAATTTTTCCAGCACCTTATTGCTGGGGTAAATTACATATTTACAGGAATACATATACTCATGATTATTTTTTTCACTTTTTTATCACAGTGATTTACATTGTATTACACTATAAACATCTAAAATTATGAAAGGAGAGGCTCAGCGGAACCCAGGCAGAAAAAGTCTCCAAATAAAGTTCTCTTACTGATGTTATTTCTCCTTGTAATAAGCAAACTATTCTGCACTTAAACTAAAATTCAAGCATTTTTAAGGATTTTAAGCACCCGTATGAACCCTGCTTCATTTCACCATTTACAATTTCAAAATCAAAGAATGGGAAATTGTCATCACACCCACAACCAATGTCACCAATCAACACATCAAAAAAGCAGGTGGGGATGAGAGGGGGTTCATCTCATCACTCATAATAACACCTAGTAGGACTTACACAATAGAATTTCATGGACTGGTCATGATTTTATGCCAGTCTTCTGTCCTCTCCCACACCAATTTAATTGGGTGGCTAGTTCAGGTGCTAAGACCTTCCTGCACACTCGCCACACTGTTTTTTTAACAGTTCCCCCCAGCTTTGCGATCCATGAGGAAAATAAGAGTACAAGAGTAAGAGAGTGTTACCAAGGATAATCTAAATCCATGTCTTTCACATGTGCTTGTTACTCTGGAACACATCACTTCAATCATCTTAACTGGATTTGTGCAGCCCAGCACAGCACAATGAACTCATGTACTCCAGATGGAAATATTTCAACTTTTTAAAAACATTGTTGTGCAGCTGATAGTTCTAGTAAAACCTAAAAACTACACTCTCTGCTCTTTGAAAGCTTCATTGGCTGCTTTTAAGCCAGAGAGAGCCCAATTTTATCAGTGACTGAGAGTTATTCATGACTGATTTGTGGTTTAGAAATGTTTTACATAGACTGATTATGGTTGGATACTGTGACACAGAATATGAGCAGTATGTAAGGGTTAAAGACGTACCACGTGTTTCTTAAAATCCTTGTCCCTAGGAAGATGTTCATCAAAATTATTTAGCTCCTCTATGGGGAGTCTTTGGCCATTTTCATTGGACTGGGGTTGTTGGTCTTGAACTGTGTTCGTACTGAGTGACTGTACAATTGCTGTTAAATGGTCCACCTTGAGGTGAAGTTCCCCCAGCTGTTCCAGGATCAAAACAGTGACAATCCCATTACAGATTGATCACAGCAGTTTATTGACATCAACAGAAAGATGTGGCCAAATATACCTGTGCAGTTACTTGGAATGAGTTGCTGGGTGTTAGAAAGGCATGATCTTGGAACTAGGGAAAGCAGAATACAGATACAAGTGTTTCTCGACACAAGTATACAAATGTGGTTGTTGATGTGTTCCTGCTTGTGTTATACCCATTTCACATATTCCCCCTCCTGAATGCATTTCTCACACCCTGAGAAGCCTGTGTGTCCTTTAACATTCTTCAAAAATGCTTGGGCTGGAGCATCACAGACCATGGAGCACAGTTGGAGCCTCATGGTGATTCCTTGGAATGTAGATCCCTTCTCCAACTCAAGGACTTCAGCTACAAAATCTTCCAGGTAGTCATTGAGTGATGGTTTCTGTGTACTACAAAAAAGTGCAATTACAAATAGCTGATGCTGGGGGAGGTTCTTGATGACTCCAAGAATAGGCAAGAATTGAGTGGAGGAACTTTTAAAAACTGGCAACCCATCAACATTCACTTGAAGTTCTAGGCATACACCACTGGCCAAGTTGCACATATTTCCCATAGATATTTCCCTCCAAAGTGGTCATCATCGACTTCAGGATTCCAAAGTAGTGATCTCCCGCCAGCCTTTTCCTGGACTACCACTGACTCTGACCTTGCAGTCCCCAGTAGTGTTCTTGCATCAGCTGGCTGTGATGGATGATGATACTTTAGAATTTTCAACAATTTATTCAGTGAACTGTGTGTTATATTTTCTTCCAATGCCCAGGTTACTAAATGACTTTCCAAATGATCTCCCTCTTCTTCACTATCCACGCTGTTGGTATCAGAATCTTAAGAGTCATAAAACTCCTCAGGCTCAGATAAGATGCTTCACAATCCACAAAGTCCTCCTCAACATCAATTGGAAATTCATTGCAGGTGTCAGCAAATACATTGTCAGCACTAGTGCCACAAACAAAACTGGAATGGATGGTCTCCAGCTGCTGATTAACCCTTACCCTGGATTTCACTTCAGTATCCAGTAGGTGGATGTATTTGCCATACTTCAAACACAAGGAGATAAAACAGAAAGTTATAACAAGAAATGGAAATCAGGTACTGAGTTAAACACTAGCACTTAGCACTTTAATGATCACTAATGCACTTTAACACTTGACCTTTAACATCTTTATTAAACATCCTGGTCGCTGTGGTAGATTTTTCTGGTCTGCGATCAACAATATTGTTCACATTGTCTTTTATTGTCATGCACTTTAATCTTGTCCTGTTGTTACTGTTGCTGATGTGTTGTGTTGTGTGGCTGGCTTTGGCCTGCCGGGGCAAGCTTCTATTGGTCTTCAGCAGTCTGACTTAGTCATATATCAAGTGGATGTCTGACACATTTACAGTCTTTTTATAATATTTTATAAATAAATAATTGTATTTAGAATAAAATTGTACTGTCACAAACCTAAAAAAAATACCCTGTACAGCACCATGTGAAATAATAAGCAACCTCTGTTGATATTTTGAAGGAATAGCAGAGGCACTTTGTCAACCCGCTGAGTACTGCCATTAGCATCAAGCTAGCAAACTTCTTCATAATGGAGATGGACATAAAGAAAGTTAAAAAATAGTGGCTTTTACTCACCACAACTGCAGAGGCTACCAGCTTCATTTGAAACAGACTACATTATAGATGGCCGTTATTTATTAATCACTCTGTGTCTTTATATTTTTACTTTTTATCTGCTCCCGTTTGCCTTCATAAAGTTAATGCATCACGCTGTCATTTCAAACTCAACACTTCCTGAATTTGTTTCAAATTAAAAGCCCCTTATAACCTCGGCTGAGAGAATCCCTCCATTTTCTAAATAGACTTTTATTGTGAAACATTTGTGAGAACTTGTTGTTGTTGAACTTCAAATGTAGCTCCTGCCATCTGCTGACACTTTTTACGTTACTACAACAACATTTCGCCTGGCACATGAACAGACACAGTGACTCAAATAATAGTTAAAGTAATAAAAATAGGACCAGAATAACCCGATGACTTCACACACGTTGTGAAAGACGACCGGGGATAATTGGTGTGGACCATCGTGTAGTGTGTCATGTCTGTCGGCCAAGTCACGGCACGAAAAATCTCTGGAGCACTGTCCGTGCGGGTGCCTTTGGTGCCTTCTGCCATGTTTTCAGAGGCCAAACATTGCAAACTGCACGTGTGCCTGTGTCTGTGGGATGAATGCTGCTGCTTTTTCAGGCAATGAGCAGTATCACCGGGAGTTTTTCAAAGTGTGGTAATCAAACACGGTTTTAATGATAATTAAGATTTGAAACAGTAATACTAATCGTCAGGAATTTTACCGTGGTTTATCATTTTACCGGCAATCGTTACATCCCTACAGCTGGGTTTACATTATCCGGTATTTACCAGACTTTGACTGGTAAAATCTGTCCGATATTTTTAAATCTATCCGGTCAAAATGTCCGGTGAAAATATTTCCCTCTAAACACAATCTATCCTGAATGTGTCAAACTGCTAGATCACAGTCTCCAGTGAGCAGCACCGAATCAGAACATGCAGTGAAGTCACCGCTCACACACCTCTGTGTGACACAGTGATGCTGCTGCAGGTAGACTACTTCTGTGTCAGCCACATACACGTTTTTATGTCGGTGACATATTCTACAGATAAGTTACAAACATTAAAACTACAGTGAAAGGTGTAACGTTAATGTTGCGGGTATTATAGTACGTTAAATAAACAGACAATAAATTGAAGGTAAATTGAAACCTTCATCACCGTCATTTTTTTCTAGCGGGAACACTACAGTACGTACAGTAGGCTGTGTTTACTAAATTTAAGCCACAGATGATAAGAAAAAAGACCACAGTGATGTGCTGAAATCGTCTAAATTAAAAGTTACAGGGTAACAGAAGCGCCTGTGAAGTAAGCTAGCAAGTAATGCTAACTTAGCAAACAACTGCAGCTGCAAGTGGACTGTTTTAATCCAATGAATGACTAATAAAAAATACAACCATTTAAAAAAGTCCTTAAGTTACCTTAGACTCGGGGTCTGTAGGCCTAATGCATTTGTATTGGAGTTAGAGCGAGACGATGGTGCATCAGCGCGTCTGGTCTGACCGGAACATTTCAGGTCACACGCTTTTTTTTTTCAACAGTCTATGACACTGAGTGACAGTAACGTTAGTTCCAGCATGGGAGGATGCGTCCCGTTGTAGCTAGTCAGTGCTCGGTTAAGTTTCTCATTTGCCAAACGAAAAAGTCTATAAAATCTCTCTCATCTAGGGGGCGTCCCGGGGGACATTTCTGTTCGTCCTGAACTCATTTTGGACCGACGGCGGGACGGCGTTAGTCTCGAGCCCTGCCCAGGACCATGGGTGGAAGCTCCGGGCACTTCCACTTTTAACCCAAAACGAGTGCTCACGATAATCAGATAACATCAACTAGGGAAAATAAAATGAAAACACCACATATGTAGTGTGTTAGCTAACATGAGCTAAACTAGCTAACAGTTAACCAAAGATAACATTAGCTGGTGGGGACCTGTGCTAAGCTATATACACCCAGTCGTGCCCCACCACTCACCAGGAACCTCTTTTAACGGTCACAGAATAAACAACATAGCTAATTTCTGCCAATTTATTCCAATTAGCTTACCTGAAACCAACTGAGATGAGATGCTGCGACCTGCAAGCTCAGTTCCAAACAAAGACCGCAGAGATGAAATCCCGCCTTCCGTGGCGACTTCCGTATGTGGGCAGGTATGGGCCGACCCAAAGCTGACGTAACAGAGACGTTTGATGAGCTGGGACAAAAGATTATTAAATTTGAAGATATCCACCCATGCAGCCGACGCTTGTCAGATGTTAAAAATTAAGGGCCGATGTGTCGTCCTTCGGCCAATGTCGGCCAGATGTATGTGTGCTATCTGGGTGAGTACCTTTAGGCTTTGTGTTTCTGTTGACGTTACCTTCTATGTTATGTTGCAGGCCAACTGATTTTGCATAGATGGCTAAGGGGAAGGAAGTTAAAGAATAAAAACACAGGGTAAGTCATTTTGAAAAATTAAACATAGTAGTAATCTTGTAATCTTGTTAGTGTATATTAATAACCTACTATAGAAGTACTGTGCTGGGTGGTGGTGGTGGTGGAGGAGCAGTACTGCTGCAGGACTGCTCAGTGCTAAGTGGACTTTGTTGATACTAAAACATAACAAGGTTTGTTTCAAATAGGAATTGTACTTAATATATCTCACACTGCATTTAATATTAATTATATAAAGAATCATACTGAATATGTAATATAGAAGTAATCATTTAAGGAGTCATACTGCAGTGATGCTGCACGCTTCTTGCCAGGAGTGCTGTAGGGTGAGGACCAACAATGTTACAGGTGAGGAGCCGTGTGGACCAATGGTGTTACAAGTCAGCAGTGGTGAGACCAATGATGTTACAGGTCAGCAGTGGTGAGACCAATGATGTTATACAGGTCAGGAGCGGTGAGGACCAACGATGTTAGAGGCTGAAGAGCAGTGATGCTGGCTGGATGCTGGCAGGTGGAGGAGCACTGTTGTAGGCTTGGTTCTGGTATGTAGGAGAACAGTGATGTTGGCTAGGTGCTGGCAGGTACAGGAACAGTGAGGTTGTTTTGGTAGGTGGAGAAGTGATTGGGTGCTGGAGTACTTGTTGGAGCAATGGTTAGTCCAAATGTTTCCACTGCAACAACCAATGGGTTTGATAGCACTTTTGGAACTGTGTGGGGATTTCTGGATGTTGAAGCTTGGCTACTGTTGTTCCTTTTTACCTTTTTGGATTGGCTCTTGCTTCCAGATGGCCATCTTTTAAGTGTTTCTATCATTTCATATTTTTTTGCCTCAGTTCTCAACCTCAGTTGTATGAACCTTTTAATGATGTTTTCTTTTACTCCACAGCATAATGGAAGCCTGCTGGAGAGTCCCTGAGCTTCTTCCTCCAAAACACCCACTGTGTCATGTCCATAAAGGAGGAACTAGTCCTGGTCCTAAACTGTTCCTTGATTTTGTGGATGAAATCATAGGCCTTTTGGGAAGGATGACAAAGAGCACCTGCCTTGAACTCTGTTAGGTCAACTGAGGTGCTGTTTTCTCCAGCAGGACTGTCATCATTGTGCTCTGTTGTAATTTTGCATTTTCACAGATGCTGGCAAACCTGATGACTTTGTGGATGATGTAGCCTGCAAGATGGAAGAGAATGTATTTCTCAGTTTTTGTGAGGTCAGGTGCTGCTCTTTTCACCGCCATCAGCTGTTCCACCCTGACTGACAGAGTGACATTTTGCTCCACTGTGTCCAGGAAGTCTGCCAAAAAGGTATTGTCATTTTCCTGGTAGCTCCCTGACCTGATGATTGTGAGAAACTGCCTCACAGATACGATTCTCAGTGCATGATGGAATTCCACTGGAGGTGGGACAGGATTTTTAGACCTCACACAACTAAATGTATTGTCAAGGCAGTCAACACAAACCTGTATCCTTGCTTCAACATCTCCTCTTGTATGGCCAATATTGATGTTGTTGCCATTATTACTCCTATTTGAACAGACTTCCAACCTCCCTTTTGACCTATCTTCATCCTATGGAACAGATGGACGAGGTCCTGGAGGAAGGTGATGGCCTTTTTGTACTCATCCTTTTTGATCCTACTCAGGGCTGTAATTGGATGGCGAGATGACATCAGATCAAACCAGTGATCAACTTGCTCCAGCAGCCACGCTGTGGTCATGTAGGACAGGGGATGCTTTTCTTGCTGCGCCATGTATTTCAGTCCAGCACTTTCTGCCTCCACACTGGGTGTAAGTGCCATTTCATCCATGGTCAACACACACTCACTTTCAAGCTCGGTTAGTCCATCCACCTTCAGTTAAAGAAAAGCGAAGACCTTTGTTAACACACCAGGCTCAAATTTAACAGGTCCTTCTTTGCAGGGTTCTTATTCCTGGTAGGGTTTTGTAACCTGTTAGACTGACAGCAAAGTAGATTTTTAACGCCATCTTAAGTGTCTCATTGCTCCATTTCATGCCTTTTGTGGTTAGTCTGCCCAGTGCCTTCATTTGGTCTTTTGAGAAAGTTCTCTTTATTTGTCCCTAAATTCCATTGTCTTCTTGAGAGCTGCATTTTCCTTCCTTATTTTTCTTCGTGCTGCCTTTGCTTCTTTTGGTGATATTTTCTTGTCTCTTTATTTTTTTCATTAGATCCAATTGACTGGCTGCTGGCTTACTGGTAAGCTGACTGGTTGCTGGCTCACTGGTACGCTGACTAGTTGGTGGCTCACTGGGTGGGGTCTGCTCTCCCTGTCTCTCCTCACTAGCCACATCCTCTTTCTTCACGTTGACGATCCCTTCCCTCAGTGTCCTCATGTCTTTCCTCAATCTTTGAAACTGATGTAAGAAGAGGACATGGCACTGTTCATTTTTAAATATTCAAAATAAGTATTACTTCAATATAAGAACTATTACTATAGTTCATAAGAGTTCAGCCTTATATCGGTGCCACCATGAACACTGTAGCTGTGATCAGCAGCTATGGTCTCAATATTTACAGGTCCAGGGGTGCACCGTGTTGCAGGGGGCCTCCTCTTTTTGACAATAGTGCGATGCACAAAGATGGTGGGTATGGCATCTGCCCTCAGCCTGGACTTGCCCTTTTTGGTCCTGACAAACTGGTCTGCCTCATAGAGTGCCTGCAGAATGACTTGAGTTTACTTCCCACACACATATCCCATACAAATATACAAATATACACTCATTACATATCAAAAAGACAAAGAACATGAGACAACTTTATACAAATTAATCACATCAGTAACTGTCACATTTTATTAAACTTTTACAACTAACGAATTTCCATAACTTAAGTTGGGTAACAAATATCACACCACATCTCTCAAAGCACTTTCCCATCCAAGCCTATAAAGGTATGTCAAACCCTGTCTCCTGTCTTTTTCCCCCACTTTATTTCAGTACAAGAACAACAGGGGGATTCAGTGGAGCCTGGAGACTCCCTGCAATGACACAGCACACTCATCCTGAGTCTCAGCTCCCTGGGTTTTGCAAGCCTTGCCCTCCTCCGTATTTTTAAAAAATCACTCTTAGCTTCCCAGTGCAAATATCGGTGTTTTGAATATGCTTACCTCACATATTTTGTTGTTGTAATTTTTAGTCACATTAAGATTGCTCCTGCTGACTTGAGTCAACCATTTTTTTCCCTCCTCTGTCAGTGGGGAAACCGTATATGCGTATGCCTCTCTCTGAGCAACTGGCACATCCTCACGCAGCATCGTAAACCATGGTGGAGACTATGAGAGAACTATATGAAAGAAAGGGCACAAACTAACTGCTTTATATGCTATTCATGTTTCTGAGTGTATTAGAGATTTAGTTAATGAATTAATTGCAGTAAATAATACATAGTAAAAAGAAACACTACATATGTTGGTGTATAAACTGCTGCCGCTGGTATTCCATTGACCCATAGCTGACATATGGTCGTCTTCTGTCCTATCTGAAACTCATAAAAATTACAGTAGTCATTAAAAAATTACAAGTATAACACCAATATAGGGATGTGATTGCTCGTGGCTATCATTCAAGACTACTGTCATAATTTTAAGTTAGCCTAAAATATGTCAACAAGGCACATAACTCTAGCTGTTAACACTACAACAACAGACAGTTGTTTGAGTGTACATATTAAATACATCCAATATCTATGATTAATCTTCTACCTGGTCAATCACTGCAGTCTAAGGTCTGTCAGTTATGTCTCAAATTAGTTATTTCACTAGTAAGCAGCTGTGTAATACGTGGGATTGTCTACTGAAAACATTAAGTAGAATTTGTATTTGGGTAGTAAAACCGGCATTTTTAAAATATCCAAGCGTCCTGTGTCATAGCTACATGTGTGATGTTTTTAACAAATCAAACCGTTTGGAAATCGGTCGAAAATTCAGTGAATAATTCTACTTTAAGATTGTGGTGTACCTCTTACCTCCATAGATGTACATGCAATACGGTCTCTGCTAGCCCTGTACCAAGATGGTGGCGCTTTAGGCACGCCCCTACACAGTCAATGCGGGTCTATTCTAAAGCTCTGTTTAAACCAAACCCATGCTTAACCCGGGTTCCCCAAGACTTATTATACTCTTTAGGTCAACTGTCAACACGCAGATAAGTGTAAAAATTTAAGTGCAATTGTACAAGATTTTTAAAAGATATTAAGAATTACTATAAAATAGCAGTTTGTCAAAAAATGAAAAGTAAACCCAGATACTCACATTTAAAACAGCAGTATTATGATCCAAGATGTAAAGCTGGTTCTGGAACATGAAATGATAGAGAAATTATTACTCTGCACAAAAAAAATAGGCCTAATTAAAAACAGGCTGTTTATGAACTAGTCCTTATCTAGTTCTGGACCCTACAGTACCAGAGTAGCGACACACATTGGTCAAGCAGAAAGTTGGTCACGTGCCCTCTAGAGGCGGGATAGCGCGTTGCATATCCGACCAAGAACTGACTGAACTTCAGTATTGCTGCATTGCTGCCGACCAGGAATTCCGTAATAGGGGCATCAGCAACCCGTTAACAGGTAAATACTAACACATAGTGGTCATTAATTGCTGTGTCACGAATGTCTGCTGTTTTAGTAATGATAAGCTTTCAAGTGGCTCCACAATTCTCTCAGTGGCTAATGTGTTAAGCAAGTTTGCGTGCTAAATTTACTTGTGTTTGTGTTATGTTAGCCAAACTCTGTCGTTATTCTTCATTATTGGCCCTTCATCTCAATATTTATTCATTGTTTAGGTAACATTACCGTTGATGTTACTTGCATGAAGTTTTGTGGTGACGAGGGATATTTTCATTGATTTTATTAGGATCAGCATTGTTCCACTGAAGTTAAGGTTTTTGGCTCAGAATATGAGAAAAGGATAACGGCCTTTTTACCATCTTTACCAAGAGTGTCTCTCAGTTCGTTTGGTGCTACAGTATTTACACTGAATCATTCAGCATAACGTTTGCCAACCTTTGTTATCTCTGCGATTACAGATAAGTTAATGAAGCTAAGCTCCAGAAGTTAACGTTAGCTTAACTAGAGCCCTATAGACAACTAACAATGATGTACCATCACCAAAGTACAAAAACTAGAACAGGCTAATGAACTCCCAGCAAACAAGTTGACATGATGAACAATGCAGCTAGTTAGGCTAACATCAGGCTAACTTTAGCTAACGTTAGCTAGAGATGTTGAAGATAACTTTATATTTCTTTCCAGCAAAGTGACAATATGTTGCCTCAAACACAATGTTGACTTACCTTAGAACAGATGTAGGCATTCAAGCTCATAAAACCGAACGCAGACTTTCTGTAATGCATTTAAATGGACGTCTAGGCAGAGAATGTCCAAGTGTATGGGAATGGCTATATGTACTGTGATTGGCTCATCGCGTTTGAGGGCGGGGCTTAGCCATAGGTCAATTGTCACAGCAGAAGGCATATTGTCATTTCTCATTTTCCTTGCCCACAGTCCCCCTGATGGAGGTAACGTCAGTGGTGAAGTTCAGTCAAAAGCCCCAAAACCCTACATGCACCTTAACCCGTAAATGTTCCAGCAGGATTTCCATGTCGGCAGCATGTGGGAACAGGAATCAATTTTCCATGCAAGACATTCTAGGATCTATACGGTTTTAGGAGGTCCTTTAGCTCCAGGTCTTTGAGGGAATCAAAGCAGCAATGTTTGAGTGTAAAACGCTTGAAAGTTATGAGATAGAGCGAGCAAGCTGACCGCAAGAGACTCAGAGGGTTTGTGCTGATTTGGATTCAGCCCCCTACCTTCCTTTAGTCTGGATATCACACTGCAAGACAAACAAAATGCATTTTGCATTGAGAAATGACTTCACGCAGTCTGGAATCACACAGATCCACAAAGTCAACAATTGTTATCTATTGAAATGCTACACAAAAACATTTGGAATAACAGTCAATAGTAATTAAAAAAATTAGTTACAGAAAAAACTGTGGCAATCACTGTCTTTGAAGAAGACCGTGGTATACATCATAACATAGTAATATTTTTCTGTAAGCTTTATAATCAGTGCAAGACAGAATGTATGGACAGTTTTTTAGTGAGTAATCAACATGACAATGTGGTTTTGAAATGCATTTGATGGTTCTCTGGCTCTCTCAAGAGGCCAACTTTTGTCATTGCATTACAGTGAGCAGCTATCTTAATATACTGCAGCTTCATTATCAACTCGTGTTCAAATGTGGGTTTTCTCAAGATGATTTTTTTCATAAGCTTTTAAGTGGAAACGTGCTGATTTTTTTTAAATAGCGTCTTATATTTGATAAAGCTTTTTTTGGTAAGTAATGTCATGTTTGAATGTATGTAATGTACATAATGCTATACAAAACTGTGATTAATGTCTCAGACACCAGGGAGACCAGCTAACTTCAGGATGTGGGCTTATGGGGACCCTCATAAACTACACTAAACTAACTCAGTTGATACTTCATCAGTATGTGTGCCATAATTCAATGGCAATCTCCATTATTTTTATTTTCATGCAATTATAAAAGCAAACAAATGCATGCATTATGGTAACTCACAAAAAACACCATCCACACATAAAATAATGGATGTGTACATGATGCAAACCACAATAAAAGCAGCAGGTGATTCAAACTGGTTTATGATCCAACAATGGCTTTTGTGTCTGTCCACTGTCTGATTTAAACTGAGGATGATTTTGCATTAATTAATCAATCACCGGCCAGACAGTCAGTACCAGAGGCCTTGGCTGGCCCGCTGCCCATCCCGGTCTGAAATCAATAGAGATGCAACCAGACCAGTCAGCAGTCAGAGTTGAGCGTCTCGCCCCCGGCATAATTTGGACAGACAAACATTTGTTTTCCTCCTTGCTTCACCCTCCCTTTTAATTCAGCCTCGGGCAACCACCACTCTGTCATGAAGATCAATATGTCTCAATGTCAACACCATCAGCCATCTAGGCCATAAATTGTACGTCAGTACTCCAACACATAAACAACTTTCCCTTGGTTTTGTAGGGACAGTGTTGGGGAAGTCTACTCTGAGAGCATAGAACTGGTTAACTAAAGCTACTTTTAAAAAAGAAGTAGTAAGATGTTTTCTCATTGGCAACTTGCAGAACCACCCTCTACGGTACAAGTACCTGTGGTTGGGAATCAGTATGTATGCTCCTTTGCTAGAGCTGACTTTCAGTAAATGTGCTGTAGCATATATCACTATTTTATCCCCTCTCTCTCTGCCTCTCCTCACCCTGCAGCCCTCTGTGGCACCTTGCTGGTCACAGACGGGCCGGGTGACTGGCAGCTGTAACCCGACATCACTTTGACCTTGTTTACAGTCTCACATGAAATGGCACCTTGCTGAGACCTTGTGATCATTGCCAATCAGTATAGCCCCTGAGGGAATATCGCCTGTCTACCCATCCTCCCTGTCGCCTGTCTGGCATTAAGCCCAAAAAAGCCATTCCTCATCTGCATGACCACCACCGCACACTCAGCATGTCCTGCCTGCATTCTTGTTCATGATTCGGCCAGCATTGCTTAACTTCCTCTCAGCACCCATTATTTTGTGAGTCTACTTTGACAATTTATGATTTATTTTACTTTGTTAAATTTGTTACTTCACCTTGAAGAAATATTGCAGATATTCTGACCATAATTTTTACTCCCCTGATAATGTTCAGTTGTGGCTGAAGTATGCAGGTCTGTGAATGAGAGCAACCTCCTATAAAAGACCAGCAGAGGGCGCTCTGACATTGTTTGAGCAGGGATGCGTAAAAGGCCTTAACTAAAAGCACTATAGTACACATTTGTAAAAAATAATTATCTGAATGCATACATTTGTCTATTATCATCTTTCCTTGCCGGCACCTTTTCTTCTTTCATTCTATAAGTCGACTGCAACCTGTGCTGCTTTTGAATTGATATAATGACACAAGAAGATAATGACAGCTGCAAATGCAATCATCAAGCAAACTATTAATCGCTGCTTTAATTATAGCAAATTTCACCAGCTACATCTTCATATAGATATAATAGTTCATACTCCTGTATTGTTCTTGGTCTTTGTATGACTTGGCTGGTGCATGAGCGTCATGGCCTGAGACGATGATGATGGGCAAATTGGACAAAAGCCTATGTGGATATTAGAACTGTCTATGATGGGCTAAATGGAATAAATTACATTATGGTAGCATTACTTACAGCTGGTCTGTTCACAACTAAAATTGCTATTTCTGATGAATATATGCTGTCGTTTCACAGAGAGATGCAGACTGATGATTAGGAACAAAGAGCTGATTAAGCGGAGGATAACTGAGCATTTTAATAACATTTGGAACTTTTGAATTTTTACAAAACCAAGACACCTTAAATCAACGGGAGCAACATTTGGATCAATTGCAGTTGTCTGGAGAACTGGAGTGTAACATTTCAACAGCTTTGTTATATGTACTTCTTAAATATAAGTTCCAAATCTAAATGATGGTATATGAACACAACTAAGGACCTAAAGGTCCAGTGTGTAGGATTTAGGGGGATATATTGGCGAATATTGAATACAATATAATAGTTAATGACATAAAAAATATATAATAAATTAATGATAAATAATCACCTGAAAATAAGAACTGTGTTTCTTTATTACCTTAATATGAGCCGTTTATGCATACATAGGTAGTGGGTCCCCATCTACAGTGATAGCCATGTTGCACCGCCATGTTTTTTACAGTAGCCCAGAATGTACAAACCAAATACTGGCTCTAGATAGGACCATTCACATTTTCGTATCTTCACGTCAGCCACTGTAGTTAGCAGTCCCTCCACGACTGCGAAACTGCTTTATACAGTGTTTTTCTCAATTTTAATCACCTGGTTCATTTACTTTGGAGAGGAGGAGACCTCCTGAACTTCTTGTTATAGGAGAAAAGTTGAGCACAGATAAGCAGGTGCTTGTCAGCGGCCCATGTCCGACATGCCTGACAGCACTGAAGAAACACTGATTTGGAACATGAAACAGCTTTATTAAGTGACTTTACCGATTCTAGCCACCAGGTCTGTTTGTAGGGAGACCTCTGTCGATAACTCAACTCCTGGTAAAAACTTCCTGAACAATGACTTAGAGAGGAATTCTAATCAGAAGTTTTCCTGCTTGCAATCTGCATTCCTCACCACTAGATGCCACTAAATCCCCCCTAAATCTTATATGCGGTTCCTTTAACACACGACTACTTTTTTAATGTGATTTATCTTTGAATTATATCTAACCCAAAAAGACAAGAGTTTTTTTTAACTATAAAAAGCAGTAAAAAAAATACATAAATAAACAATAAATGATTTTTAATAATCGCTTAAAATACCTTCAAGTATCTGTTTGTAGAACTGTAAATAAATAAATAAAGTGTAGTCACACAGTGTAATCCAAATATAAAATATAAAAATATAGTGTAAGAAACAAAAAGATTTTGAACTCCATTGAAGAAGTGCTTTAACACTTTTTTTCCAGCAGTCAACATCCATTCCTCGATTTGTACAGCAGAGCCGCAGTCTGCTGGACAACAGTTTACACTTCAAGGATGTTATACGTCCCAGTATGCCACTCTTTGTTCTCACTCACAAAGAGCAATGTGTGTCTGTGCTGAAGGTGGCTGCATGAAGAGTTGAAACATATTGATTGCAGAGTACAATACAACCAGTAAATATGAGTAGAATACTACCAACATGCAACTTCTCTATGCCCTTTTGAAATGAACCTATTCATGACTGTCGGCTGTATGCTGGAGTGAAAGGATAACTGCACAGAAGCTCTGTGAAAGCGTAAACTAGTATACCTTGCCTCCACTTTTCATGAATGTTATATTCATTTTAACTTTGCTTTGGTCCGCTCAATAGATACCAAGCACAACTTTTGCAAAAAAAAAGTCACAGTTACATTGCAGCCATTATGTCAGAAAAGCAGGGCAACTGGATGAACAGACATGATTGAAATCCTATTATGCCTCTGTGTCTTGCTGGTACTGTATGAAAACTGCTTATAATCCCAGAGGCCTTGTACCAATGTACAAGTGTTGATGTCTGCTCTCAGGAGACAAGCAGTTGTATACAGTATAACCCTGTGTAGGTTTTCTTTGCAGCCACACTAAGTCTTAGAGCATCTGATGTAATAGTAGTGTAAACAATATAGCTTCTGATTAAGATATGATTTACTGTGATCCCTGTATTTGTTTGAAATCTGACCTTCAAAATTAAAAAAAAAAAAAAAAAGGGTGTTAGTGCTGATACTATAAAGATAACAAAGGTATTATTACACAAAGTTGAATCTCCTAAAAAACAGTTTGTGGAGTAACATGTAATTAGTTACATGTGATTAATTTACAAAATTAAATATTTTTACAAAAAATATCTAATTTAATTACAGTTACTAATCAGATTGTTGGTGATTACAAAGTGGTTAAATCTGAATAAATTCCTTACAGTAAAGAAATATAAGATTCTGTTGCATTTCTGTTTTTTGTTGCTGTGCAGGCCTTCTTTTAGCAAGGTCTATTTCTGGATGTTTTTTTTTAAGCTTTACTGCTACTACTTCTACTACTACTTAAACAGCTGTTTGAAAAAAGGAGAAAAAAAAGTAAGATTGGTTAATTGATGAAGTAATTCAGTAACAATGTTTTATATTTAGTACATGTCATGGGCTATTTTTAAATCTAAGTAAGTTTCTTTTTTTTTTTACTCTTTACCTGCATTTTAAACCTGTGTTTGTAAGTGACAAGTCATCAATAAACAAATATCCAATAATGTCATATAATCAAACCACCTTTCAGGGAACAGTATGTATTTTACTTAACATGCACTTTACTACCAGAGGAGGCCGTGGTTGCAATTGATGTTGTTGGTAGTTGATAACTATTTATTTATTTACATTTACAGGCTTAAAGGTTCTGTACGTGACATTCAGTGCTTTAATATAATAGTAAACCACTATTTGCTATGTAAAGATATAGTGGAGTAATGAGTTCCTGACAGGGGCATAAATAGACAGTGCCGCCAGTGCGGTTGTACTGGGACCTGTGAGGTGGGAGGGCCCATAGAGAGAGCGGGCCCTCCAACAATGTGCTGGGCGGAGAATGGGCCCTCTTGAGTGATTGCAACCGCTGAAATATGCCTATGTTCAAAGAAGAGCTGTTAATAAATTCAAAAAGGGGCCATTTACTGCATATGCCCTTGAAAAAGGCAAACCCATCTGTGTCATTTTTTTGTTAAATAGTCAGTAGCATCTATAACAAAATTATATGCATATTCTACATAAACTATTAATAAACTATAAAGTGATTAAATTAAATGAATAATTTCTCATTTTCTTTGGTATTTTGTGTCATATACAGATGCAGTGGTGATTGCTGGGTAATATATATGTTGATGTTGTCCAGTGTTGAGTCTCTGATCATGTGACGAGATGATATGTGCACAACAGCGCGCACTAGGGCCCGTCATAATAGTGTACACTCACTGTGGCCTGTTGTAATTAATTTACACCATTGGGTCCTAAGCGAGAATTAAGTCACAATATCTCCATGTGTTGTAATCCAAGATTGTCCGTTTTTTGCTGTGGCAAGCTGGACCAGCCATGCATGCATGTTTGTATCCTACTGCCAAGCTCATCAGCTTTGCAGTGCAGTAATATCAGTTACTGCTGATATCAGGATGCCGTTGAGGCAAAAGCGTAGTGCTCACCTTCTGATTCCCCCGTGGTTAGCACCATTAGCTCTGTCAGCCTTGTTGCTATTGGTTAGTGCTGTTTATGGAGTTAGCATTGTTAGCTGCTAGACACTGGCTCAGCCACCTCCGTGTTGAGAACCGTGTCCAGACAGCTCACACACTCTTAATTTAGCGCAGAGCCCCTTTGTCTCTTAGTTTCACTAAAATGCTTATTCAAGGTGTGGACACTGTTTCACTGCTCTGATGTGTCCCTGAACAGAATATTATGAGCGTCAACCCTGACCTCTGACCTCTCAGTGCAGACGAGTCCGTAAGCAAAAGGCAGGATCGATAACACTGCCATCGTAAATACCATTTATTTTATTTTTGCTTTAATTACTTTATTCTTTATTTAATACAACATATTAGTCTTTTTCAGAGATCCAGATCCTACTCTGCTGTGTTTATGATAGCCCAGAGTAGGTCTTGGTACTTGGTATTATTTGTGGTGTGAGACAATACAAGTTGCTAAACCAAATGACCTTTATTTTCTCAGCAAATTCAGTGTCCTGCTTAGCTGGTGGTGGACTGAATGAGGACAATTATCAAGAAACCACCTCTGTTCAGCAGCGTCATACCGTTCTTCTGTTCCCATGAATGATTCTGTGAGTAATTTAGAGAGACGCCTCCGTTTCGCAGACAGTTCGTGATGCCTGCACGTTGCACAGGTTTTAGCCTGAGAGGCAGTGGTGGGCGCAGGTTTCAGACAGCCTGTTGTTTCTCGGGCGGGTACCACGCGCAGATACCAAGCAGGAGCGCCAACGCCTTGACAACTTTTCCATAATTAGATGAAGCCTTGCACTCAGCGTGGGGATTCTTGCACTGAAATCTAACGTGACATGTGTGATCACGACCCAAAGTCATGTTTAATTAATTCTGGTTGCAACACAGGGTGCACAGACATCATTCCCTGCAGCCCTCATCACTGAAAAAACAATGTTGAACTAAAATAGGCCACTTTGTGGCATTTGTGAACAAGTGTATGTAAGGTTTGCTGAGCTGAACCTTTACTTCAGGCAAAATTCAACACGTGACAGGTCCAGGTATTTTGTTTTTAGGACAAAGATACTGTTCACGTAAAACATGATTCAAAAGTGAGGAAATTTAACATGTTTTAGCCTAGTTTAGTTAAGCTACAGAGCACGTTGCCCTTAGCTGTTGAGCATGTCTTTGCCGCCTTTTGAATGTGGACACATGCTAGCCAGGCTTGTGCTTATTATTCTGCTGCAAGCTCCAGATGGATCAACACATGCTGAAAATATTACAAGCAAGACATTTGCATGTGACCTAAATCCCTCACTTCTGCTCCAGCATGCAAACAAGTCAGTCCAAAGACGTTATTTAATGACCTTGGATTAGAACATTTGCACTGCACAATATAATTTCCTACACTGGGTATTTAAGATTGCATATATTGGCATGTCATATGTACACATATAACAATTTTAAAAGCTTTAGATTTTGCCCACATGTTTTGATATTTTGGAGATAATCTGGACCCCATTTGGATTTTCCTGTGATGTTTCTGTGGCTGAAAGATAAGTACAGTGTTTACTTTATCATGCAACATTTTCTTTATTATTATATGTGTAAAAGTTTTACAGTGCTAATCATATGTTCATCAGCCTTAATTGTATCCAGGAAAAAATAAGAAATATTTTGTACAATGTAATGGTGTAATGGATAATAGGCCTGCAATTAATGCCTTTCTTTTACCTAATTCGCATGCATGTCTCTTATGTGATGGCTATGTGATAAACGGATGTTCTTAGGGTTTATATTTTACCACAGTCCAAAATAAACTGAGTTGATTGACAAAAAAGGTAAGCCCACCATCACACTTGATACACTCAAGACCAGTAAGAGAGCACTGGTAATAAGCCTGAATACACTCTGAGACACACCATTGTCTGAAATCACATTCAACATGCATGCATTTCAGGATATTAACATGCATGTATTTGCGACAGTAGCCACTGTTATTGTTTTCTGGATCTTCATTAATTCTGTCATTGTTTGCTGCCAGTGATTTACTGCCAAGTTTTGCAAACATCAAAGCAAACCAGATATAACCCATTAAGTTAACATGCATATTGCATCTTGAGCTCAATAAGTTGCCTAATTAATTGTGGGAGGCAACAACAGCTTCTGGTTGCTGTGTGTATGTGGTTATGGTGTGTGTCCATCCTGCCATATGTATGTTCAGTGTGTGTGTGTGTGTGTGTGTGTGTTGCTGATAATAAATGAGGACATGAAGGGAGGTGTATGTGATGGTAATGCAGCCTTCAGTGCTCTCCTTGCCCATTACTAACCAGGTTCCCTTTGATGTGGCCACGATGAGCAAGGTGGCCCCTTTTTTTGCATTAGTTGCGGCATGTAAATCCGCCTGCTCTGTTATCTCCTTAACTGCTCAAGGGTCCACCTGAGTTTGTCCACCTGACAGATAAATTAAAGAACCTGTATTTGTTTCTTTTTGATCAGTGAGTCACAGTGCCCTGTACCATGCTAACATCACACACTGTTCTGACAATGTGGTACAAAGGTTGCATAAAATGAATACTGTGAGGGTGTCAATTTCAAATTATGTTGAAGGCTGGGGATTTGAGGCAGGTTACACTTGTTGAAACCAGTGCAATGCATAAATGCGGTGTGGGAATACCTAAAATCCACATGCAAATTTTCTACATAACAACTATGCACACCGGTGCAAATTATCTCCATTGCTGTGTTCCATTTTCATCAGAATATTTTTAAAAAAAACTTTCCTCCTAAATAGTGTCTATGTCCAGTCCACACATTAAAAATCTATTCAGACAGAGAATGTCTAAGGGGCTAACGTTACTACACAATACATATCAGACCTGAAATGTAATGCTAACACTAGTTGTGGTGGGTAGCCCCATTCAGTGACCAACATGTAACATTAGCATCTTCATATCCCAGCTGCTGGGTGATCTCAAGTCATATACTGTCCTTTTGGTTGTTACCAGCCGCGGCAATATTTTTTTTTCACTTTGTGATTGTGTGTGTGTCATCATGGCAAAATTAGATCCTGGTGGCACCTACTGTAGTGGGAACTACCACAGAAGCAGTTTTGAGTATTTTGCCAGGTGTTTATATTGTCTGTCTTTGGACAGATTTTGTCAGCGTGATAGTGTCAGAACCCAGCAAGATGCAGTCACAAAACTTAATTGGTATGTAGTACAAGGCCACCTTAAAATCATGAGGGGCCATCAATCCTCTACTTTATGCTGAAATCAAGGTCTGAATTCAGAAGAGATAGATTTGAAAAAACAATAATCAAAGTCAAAGCCGCAAAAACTGAGATACGTACCCTGACTTTTAGTCTCAGGTATACAAAAGCGCCAAAAACACTGGATGCTTCATTTCTCTTACTACTTTATTTAGCTTTCTGTATATGGTAACTGATCACATCTTTCAACACTAGTTCCCAATTGTGTTGTATCCTAGTCCAAGTCAAAATAACAAACCCTGATGGTGTGGGGGGGTTTTTTTCATTTCGGAAGCTTCTTCCAGAGCCACAGAGGATACAGTCAGAGACAAGGAAAAACTAGATTCTTTTAAAGCTGCTAGAGTCAAAATCATTATATTTACAATGGATTGAAGGGGCTTGCTAGTATTGACAAACCCATGTAATTATCACCCTCTACAGTTCCCCTCAGCTCTACTGAGCGCTTTAGCATCTTTCAGCTAATTGTATTGATTTTATGGCCCATAACTTGACTATCATTCCTATCTGTGTTGTTTTCAGATTCACAGGCCCGCAACAAACGGTAGAGACTTAAAGTATGCAACTAGCTGGTGAACATAGTGAAGCATTTAACTTCCAGAGATTTCCCTCAGAAGTTAGTGGAAAAAAGAAGAGTAAATGATGCAATATGACTTGATAAATGCTAATGTCTGCAGGATCTATATATCAGCAATTGTTCGCTAATATGTTCACCAGATCAACTTAACAAAGGTGATGATACGTCAGCATTCAGTTTACAACTTGTTTCTGTTGCCCCCAAGTGGCCAAAAAGGTAAAAAAAAAAAAAAAAAAAAAAGTTAAGTTAAAATTTAGACTTCTCTTGAGTATAGATCAGAGCTTAAAGAAAACAGACAAAATCAACCAGACAAACTCTCTTGTGGACCACACAGGATTGCTATGATTTTCGTAATACAACGTTAAATTAGCTACAATAAATTCTACAATATAATCTGCAAGTATAAAGCTGGAGGTAACCACTTTTATACCTCAATAGCTGTTTAAAATAGTCTGTTGTGCTGGTCATTCAATGTATCACAGGCCTGTAAAGAGCACCAAATCAGGCTCTTGACCTTGTGTTGAATGCTCCCTGTGCTTTCCTCCACTCCAAACCCAAATCTCCCTGCAAACACTCAGTGGTTCAGGTAAAAATGCAAGCAAAATGGATCAATTAATGACAACTGAGGACAACACTGGGTGAGTGTTTGTTTCCATGTCTTGGTAAAATCATACTCTCTGTAAGTGTATCCATCTTATGCCGGCTGCATATGGGTGGATGGCTCATTATCTATTGTCGGCAGGCACAATGGCCTGGAGGCCAGGCTACGCTGGCCCAACAGCCACGAGCACAATACCTGTAAACAGCGAGCAACCTAATTGAAAACACAGGCTAGCATCACCATTTTTTCTCACAATGAAAAAGCTGATGAATAGGCTTTCAAAAAAAGCTTTATCTGTTGAAAAGGTGGGAGTGTGTTCCAAATGAAAGGTTGCGGCCGCAAAAATATCGAGTGTAACCTTAAATATGCTGTCTGCTTTTTTTTTTTTCTTTTTTTTTTTTTGGACTGGTTCTCTAACTGCAGGTGCTCTTATCAATAATATGTTCATGTTGTTTGGATGCACTAAAATGAAAAAATATTGACCCCACTAACTTGGGATAACTGCACACTTGATTAGACATATTAGCTGACATGAAATACAGAATTCGATGAGGCACAGCATCGATTTGCTAGCTTTTAAAATGTTATGCATCGGCTCACTAATGCATTTAACCCTCATCATGATTGGTACCAATGCGCCCCTCATTTGAGCCTCTAGGCACTGAAATCAGAGATATAATCGTCCTGTATGTTTCAAATGAGGCCTGCGCGTCCTTTAAAATGACATACACGAGTGTGGAAATGTCCTTCATACAGGTCAGTGAGTCTACATCCATCCATCACCTCCACTCACCAGGATCTTAAATGAAACGAGAGAGAGGGAGCAATTCAAAAAAAAAAAAAAAAAGGAACTTTGCATTACTCGCGCTTGGCTGCACGTGGTCTAAGTAACAGTAATCTAATCAGATAAAAGACTAGCCAACATACAAGTTTTGCCGGATATCTCAGCCGCTGCATGCCCACCACAAATTCACTAGTTCCCTGTCAACTTGTTTGCCTCCATTATGCTGAGCTCTGACGTTATGGACCTAATTCTTTTGACACTGTTCTTTAAGTGGGTTTTGCGATTAGGCTCAGATATTTGCCTCTGTTTCCTCTCATGCGCAATAAAGAGCCTCAGCCATATCTCTCTCTCTATCTCTCCCTCTCTGTCTCCACACTCTGTTAATACATCGTTTTGCCTCTCTCATCAAGTGGCTGCTGTGCTTGTTCGGATTTGTCCTTGTTTGTGCACTGAGCCTGTATTTCATAAAAGCCATAGGCTGGTTATTGTCATACGGTTGTGTCTCGTGGATGCTGTTGCTCAGCTGCGGGCTTCACGGACAGGTTGTCTTGAAGGTCAGTGAACTAGACGACAGATAAAACACCGGTGAAGCAAAGGTGAAAATAAACAGGTTTAGAGTTCCATATATATCTAGTCTAGATTTAGCTTGCCATAATGATCATGAATAATCTGAATGCCACATATACAGATATATTTACTGTATTGTAAAGAATAAGTTTGACCACATAAATCACACAGTTTTGTGTTTTCAATGCTTGGTACAGTCACTGTTCGTGTGTGGAACCACTTGTTAAATGTCTTCTTTGGCTCCTAAAAGTCTTTCTAAAAATAACTGTTGATGTCATCAAGGTTATCACAGCTTGAGCTTTGATACTATATTTCTAAAAGAAAGTCTGTGTTACTGTCCAATAAAGCTGCTCTCAAGTTGCATTATGGTAATTGTAGGATCCAATTTTTTGGAGGGGTCCTGACCCATACTAAAAGGATCTCGGCCTCTGCTGCATGTAATACATAATTTGGCCTTTTTTAAAATCTGTCTCAAAACTAAATCTTTTAAATATCCCTTTAATGGGGATACTTCTTCTCTTTTCTTTTTATTTCAAATGTTCTTTTATGTAACAAGATTTAAGATTAAAAATCTCTTTTTCAAAAGAGACCTTGGCAAGAAAACAACATAAAAACAGCTACAAAGCAGCTTGCTACCTACAGTAGTAGTAGTGTAGTGTTATTTTCAAAGCTGAGCAACATATCATCAGCCGACTACATTATTCTTTGGGGTTAGTTACATTAGAAAAAGACCCCTTCAGGATCGGGACATCAACAATGTAATACTGAGGGTTCTGTCCTGATTTGGGGAAGTTCATATTCCAGCATCTCCGACCAAACTTGTCATGTGAGATAGCATTTTGTGTGCATGTTTTTCTGACATTTGTGTATTGCAAAACAATAGCCATGTTTCCATCAGCCTGTTTAGATGCGCATCTAGAAGTATTGCATCGGAAAATTATGATGGAAACGCCAAAATTCGAATTAAAATTCCCTGATTCGTATGTTCGAATTAAGTCTGACGTAGCGCACCTCTCTCCATGGTGATATCCACACTCCGGGTCAGGACACCTCTCTCCATGGTGATATCCACACTCCGGGTCAGGAAGGCGGTAATGCATTTACAAACTGGTTGCCAACCGCCAGAAAACGTAGAAGAAGAAGAATGCGAGACTTGTTTTGTTTCCGGTTCTGCGGAAAACTAGTAGTTTTCACTAAAGTCCATACATTTAATGGAAACACACAGGTTTCGTATTTCTTTTAATGCGCATTTCCCAATGATTCGAATAACTTTTGGATGGAAACATAGCTAATGACATCAAAGTCACGTGTCTACACTGGTCGAAACTTGCAACAAGAAGTCGATTGCATTGTTGAGACCATTGTACTGTTCACTAAATACCAGCCACATCCCAGGTGTGACCGCTCTTCTGCACCCTTCCCACCCCCTGGTCAGTGAACGGAAGCATTCACAACATGTATCTCTTAAGGTGCGGACACACCAAACCGACATCAGAGAACTAGCGGCGACGAAAGCCAACTGTTCCGTCGTCTACGTCGCCTCACGTCGCCTTGTGTCAGTTGCATTTGAACTATTTGAACACACTACACGGACTACATCGGACGGCCAAGTGGAACCTACATTCTGCGCATGAGAGAGAGCGGAGTGAGAGAGTGGTACATCCTGACAGCCGAGGGGTTTCCCATCTGTGCAGCCGAGCACCGCAGCACCTCCACGGACTATTACATCCAGACGGTCCCAGTGTTTCCTCCCCAGGCTTCACTTCACTCAGCTGCCCGATAAACTCACTGCTTCTTCCCACTTTAACCTGAATAACAAACCAGGGCTCGGTGCTCCGGTTGGATCCAAACGGAGAGCCGGGGCTAGCTCAGAGACTAGCGGAGGCTAACTGGCTGTGCTTGCCTCTGGTCATGCTGTGGCTAACGCTCCACTAGCTACGCTAGCCCCGGAGAGCCGGGGCTAGCTGGGAAGCTAGCGGAGGCTAACTGGCTGTGCTTCCCTCCGGTCATGCTGTGGCTAATGCTCTGCTAGCCGCTCCCAGCTAGCTCCAGTTTGTTATTCAGGTTAAAGAGGGAAGAAGCAAAGAATCTGCCGGGCAGCTGAGTGAAGTGGAGCCTGAGGAGGAAGCACCGGTTAGCCCCGGTTTCACTACAGGCAGATTCACTCGCTACAGGGGCGAGGAAATAAAACCTGAACAGCCAATCAGAGTGATCTCTATCACCGACAAGCTCCGCCGCCGATTCAACATGCTCAATCAGTCGAAAAGCCGCCATGCCAAAGTGCCGACGGTGCAGGACACACCGCAAGAACTAGGCCGACAGACACTCACCAACGGGCCGACTTCGGTCGACGGCCAACCATGGGCTTGGTGTGTCAGGGCCTTTACAGTGTCAGCTGAGTGCAGACTGTCACCTCTATCAAGATCTGCCCTCCTGCAGCTGCAGACACACCTGCAGCTTCGTCTCTGCTGCAGCTGCTGATTTATCTCCCTTTTTTTGTTCCATTTTCACACAGTTTATCACAATTGATTTGTGGCTTTTTTACTCTGTAATGGATGCAACTTGAAAAGTAAATAAATACGACACTACTTAAGTAAAAGTAAAATTACCGTTTTTTAAAAATACACAAAAAAGTACAAGTACGCAGAAACAAATTTGCAACAGTAAGAAGAGTAAATATTATTATTTAATTCCATGACTTGTATTTTCTGCAATATGATATTTTCCAATAATGGTGGAAACACCGGTAATGCTGTGTGCGTAACACTCTATGCACGAGTGCCACTGCTTCCCAACCAAGCAGCACATTACTGACCCTAATGTTACAATAACATTAGTGGCACATAAGCAGGCTTAGCAAATTATTTCTTTGACTGAAAATGAAAACGAATGCTATGCAGATATGCTTTTGTTTCATCTACTCTATGCTAAGGCTCAGAGATAATAAAACAGTTGCGTTGATGCTGAAAACCTGCGTATAGGCGTACTTTTTTTAGGACAGATAATTGATCAGGAATCACTAAGGAAAATCCATAAGAAATCAAACCAATTAGCTGACTCATATAATAGCATTGGTATCAATAAAATATTACCACTAACCATCTCTGATGTGCTAGAGTTGGCAGGTGTTGCAGCAGTAACGAAGGAGGACACAGCTTAGCAAAGGTCAACTGACTGCCTGCTTAACCAAACTAGTGTTTGTTCATCAATTTAGAGGTTTCCAGATGTGCAGAAAAAGTTGCACTTGAGATCCTCTAAACCGGAACACAACTGAGGACTTGATCTCTCTTTCTGTCTCTCTCTCTCTCATTCATTCCCCTTCCTGTGCTGACCAGCCTGACTTCAGCCAAAGACACGCCTCTCACAGCCTGCAGCGATGCCCTCCAGATGTTCTTTAGTACAGATCTTTGTCCAGAGAAAACGGGGAGGGGCCATCATGTGACCATCATGTGTCTGACCATGCTGGTCTTTCTGGGTCGGTCAGCCTCTCTCTCCCCCTCTGCTGCTGCTGTTTTACTTCCCCGAGGGCACCGAGGCTGGTCAGTGAGGCCTCATGACCTAAGGCTATGGGTAAACTCAGGCAGGTTTTGGGCCCAGAGATGCCGCCTCAGATTTGCAGTTAGTTGGTCTGAAGGGCCTGTGTGACGGGCCTGGATGTGATCAGATCCGAGTAGCACTAATCCACTGGGCTGGTTGGGGCGGGTTGGGACTCTGGTGTCCCATTAAGTTTGGCCTGGAGGATCATAAGGTTACAATTTCAAGAGTCTGGGTGAGCCTTGGGTAATGTGATCCGAAGGTCCACAGCGCAGAAATACTCATAAGACTACCAAAGAAGAGAAGAGCTATTAAGCTATTAGAGTGACAGACAGAGAGAGAGAGGTGGGGGGATTAAGAGATGAGAGGGCTCTTCAAGCCTGGAAATACAGTTGAAAAGCATTCATACAAAGCTCCCACTTCTGGACTGATCATTGACTGAGACAGTGTGGGTTTAAGAGGGAGACCTTTCAGCATGTACGTTAATGCAGGTGCAAGTTTTTAGGTCATAAATAATGTTCACATGCGCAATAACAAAGTCCTGGATATTTAGTCTTAGTCTTTTGTCCACTGTGTGGGGAGTTTGTATGCTCTCCCTTGTGTATGTCTATGGTGAATGAAGTATCATGATCCAGTTCTTAACTCCAGTAGTATAAGTAGTAACAATACAGTTTAAAAACACTCAGTTATAAGTCAAGGCCGTCTGTTGAAAATATTACTTAATAAATATTATAAAGTATTACCAGCCATGTGTACCAAAATTGTAAATGTACTCAATGCAGAAAAATGGGTACTATTGAAGTTTACTGGTCTACTCAGTCAATGTGGCGGTCATTGTAAGTATTCTATATACTGTTGAGAAATTTCAATTTGTGCTGTTGAATAAATGTAGTTCAGGAAAAAGTAACCTGGTTCAAATGTTATCAGACAATTAAGTATGTGTTATGAGTGCATATCAGCATGAGAGATATGAGCTAGAGGGTCCTGTTATACCAACTTGTATGTTCAGAACGCCTTTATCAGTGTATTATCGGTCGAGCTTATTGTGATGCGGTGAAGGAGGAATTCAACTATGAAACGCTAAATATTATGAGCGAGAAAGTCAGCGTGGGGAGGGATGGGGGTGGATGGTAGGGTTAACTCACACAGGACACATACCTCTGTGTGAAAGTCCTACACAGAGGTATGTGTCCTATGTGAGTTTGTCAAATGACATATGTGACTTATGTCAAGTGATATGCCACATAATGTACTTCTTGCCAAACTTTTTTTTTTCTGCAAATCAAACTCTGTAGTCTATTGTGACGTCATCCACTGGCTTGTGGACTACTGTTTTAAAGCCTTGAGTTCAAGAGGAGTTCTAGCTGAAGAGACCAAAACTTTTTTTTGTACCAGGCTGTAAACATGTTTATTTCTGCTGTGAAGTTGGACATTTTAACATGGGGATAGACTGGCTATTGGAGCCAGCCTCAAGTGGCCATTTGAGGAACTGCAGTTTTTAGTACTTCCGCGTTGGCTTCATTTTTCAGCTCCAGAGGTTACCACTTGGCCTGCTGGTCCCAATGCCAATGGGCAATCATTGCACTGATAAAGGCATTCTGAACACAGCCCAACCCTTTTAAAGCAGGGATTTATGGTTGTGCGGCAGACTCTGCGTCATAACATACGTACGTGGCCTACGCCATTGTGAGCATTTGTACTTGTGCAGTGGTGTGATTTTGTCACTCTGCAGTTACACCTCCAAAACACTAGTTGGCACAGGGGTTTCTGTGAAGTGCTGTAAAGTTTAGTTGAAAATGCACCCAAAACACACATTAAACATGGCTTAATAGTGATAATTTCAAAGACAAGTACACAAATTAGCTTCACTATAACTCGCAAAACTGACAGACAAACACTTATCTGGACACATTTTCCCCACAAATACAACATGCTACTGTTATTAGCACAAGCCTATGGCATTTTACATTGTATAAATTAGCCTAGCAGCTAGCAATCTTTTCCTCTCCTCATATAAAACCAGGGACAACAGCAACATTTAACAAAGGTAGCAGTACAGGTACAGTGAGGTAAAGGTAAAGGTACATATGTTGGCTCCATTACAACTCACAAGGTTCACCGACAATACAACTGTCTCACACTAAACGTTTTCCAAACAAATACAACATGCTAACATTATTAGCACTGGACTATGGCATTTTACATTGTATAAATTAGCCTAGCGACAAGCGTATATTTCCTCTGCTCATATGAAGCCAGGATAAACCTGTAAGTATAAATCCCTGAAGGATGAATCACACACAAGAGTTAATGCTCTTTTTCTAGAGGCTTTATTATCTTCATATATAATATATATAAGCTTCATTTCCACTGAGGGAAATGGGTTCAGCTTACAAAATAGACAGGAGGTCTGCGTCGCCATGATGTGTAGTTGCATTTCTGGAGAGGTGCACACAATGTTGCCAAGTCCTCAGCAAGGAAAGTAGCTTTTGGCTGTCCTAAAAGTCGCTAGCAGTCGTTAAATGACGTCATCACCTAATTTGCATAATTGTAATGGACGCTGTAGGAGAGAGGAATAACGTTGTGGGAGAGACAAAAAGTGAGTAAAAATCACCCAGAATATGTTTAGAACTACAAATTAACTTTCTCTCCGCGTAACTCTTAACACTGATGAGCACTAATAAGACCCATTTAATCAGCTGATAACATTAGAAAAGGGTGAACCACTACAGCCCAAAAATATGTGTTAGCTGACTTAAAACCAGAGAATGATGGGATAAGCTCTAACCATCCCTGTGACACACATATGGCCACCACATATGGAAAATGAATGGATAAATGAATGGCTGTATATTATCAGCACATAGAGTAATACCTGTCCTTTTATTGAATATGTGACTTTGGGTTTATTTATTTAGCAAATTACATCGTGTCCAAAGTATTTTTAGAGGCTCAATTTTGAGAAACATTTTCAGCAAAGTAACAGTAGCCCACTTAGGTAAGGATAGTTTAATCCAAATCTTTTCTTCTTTTTTTTCTCAGATACCAGTGGTGGTATCTAGCCATGTAGTTTTGATAATATTTATCCTGGTTTTGAAACATCCATAATAAGATTTCTGCATCTTCACCAATACAATAAAGGGAAATTGAATGTTATATCTTTTTTTAATTCAAAAACTCTGCAGTATTACTCAGGATAGTCCACAGATGGCAGATGACTCTGGAAGCAGAAATCAGAGCTGGATACTCCAAAAACTGGCAAACAAAACCATATATGTCACATGTAGTGTCTAGACACTGATAGTGGTAAGTGGGGGAACATCTTTCTTTTTGTGATTTGAGTGAACTGGTCCTATTTTATGTAGGGTGTTACGATAATTCAGGGAAACCGCCCATTGGTCCGACAGCCCATTGGTCCGACAACCGCATTGTTCCGACCATATTAAACCCATTGTTCCGAAGTCCGTTCCAAAATCATCATGATGTCCTGTGGTTAAGGTCTGGTTAGGTTTAGGCACAAAAACCACTTGGTTAGGGTCAGGAAAAGATCATGGTGTGGGTTAAAATGAAAAAGAAAGTGACAAACACAAACTGTGAGCCTGCTTCGCCTCAAGCCTTTCCCAGCTGACCCAGAGCCAGTCGCAGTGCACCATCAAGGTAGAAATACGCCCGCCGGGAGCCATTCAGCACCGCGGACCGTCGGACTAATGGGATGTCGGACCAATGGGCTGTCGGACCAATGACATGGACCCTATTTCAGTGTACTTTCCACTGTAAGAATGTTTTATTGGTTGAAACATCTGGGGTTGTTTCAGAGATCATCTACCCCGCTGACGTGAGGACATTTACAGGTGAGTAATTTAGGATCAGAGGATGGCTAATGATTAAGACCTTTCGTAGTTTAACAAGCATACCTTATAACTTATACCCTGCAGGCAACATTGCTTAAATTTAATCTGATGTAATCAGATTAGATTATGTCCTGAGGAAATGTCCCTGTTAGGTTCCAGTTTTCCTCCCCTGTATGAGTAGAGCTCATGATATTAATTGGGTCCCATCCCTGCCCACTTTATTGAACATGACACACCAAACAAGCCCTGTCTTCATATCTAACAATATGGAGGAAAATGAAGGAGAAAAAAAAAAGAATAATTAAAATTAAATCACCGACCAGTTAATTAGGCAATTATGGTCAATTAGCCAGCATGTGGGGAAGTGTGAAAATTATAGCAGGCCCTGATCTTTAAATGAGCATTTTGACACTGTGACCTGTTATAGCCTTCAGGGTGCAAATGGATGTATAGCGCTTTTCACCATTTTACAATACACACACACACACAAAGAAATATTTTGAAGTACCTTTTACTCTCCAGCGCCATCATTTGTTTCTCCTGATCTGTGATTCTTACAAAAAACAGATCTTCATAATAGCATTCTCACTTTTTACTTTTAGTCTGAAATCATTTTCGAATCAAGAATGCCAAGGTTACATGATACATTCAATTGAGTGGTGATTCAATAAGAGATAGACTAACAATTCTCTTCTGTTTTCTGGAAAAATAAGGGCTGTGTGAAAAAAGTGTTTTGTCAGATTGTGCATTAAAGATTAAATACACTGATTTTACATATCACAGTCCTATTACCAGGTGTTGGGTAGCACTGTGTGCAAAATAGATGTATACATCCTTTTGTGGCTCCATAGAGAGCTGCATGAAGTCTGCTAAACTGCATCAAGTGATGTTACTTGAGTCATTGTCAGTTGAGGCTGAAGTTCAAGTTTGAAAAGGAAAAATAGCTGGGTCTCATCTCTGGTTTCGGCTCACAGTGTGAGACTACATTAGCCGCTGCTAGCATGGCACACGTGAATCAAAGTTTTCACTTATCCAGTGAGATATCTCAATATCAACTTGGGGAATTGTGATAGAATTTTGTAGACATGGTTGGCACAAGATGAATCTTCATGAATTTGGTGATCTCCTTTTCCTCCGGTACCACCATGAGGTTCACTTCTTTGTGTGAAATATTTCAACTATTGGATGTACTGCCATGAAATTTGGTATGGACATTCATGTTTCCTTTGAGATGAGCTTTGATAACTTTGATTATTCCCTGAAACTTCCATCTAGCACCATGACATTTTAATTTGTCTCGTACTTTAGTGCTAATTCGCAAATGTTTGTATGATAACCTGCTAAACTAAGATGGTTAACATGGTTAACATTACACATGCTAAACATTAGCATGTCAGCATTGTTACTGAGAGCATGCTGGCATACTGACATCAACATTCAGCTTAAAGCACTACCATGTCTTACTGTAGTACACCCTCAGAAAGCTGCTAGTATAGCTGTAGACTTATTTCTCGTTAAGTACCTTCAGGGTGAGGAAAATCATTTTGCTCCACACTGTCTGACACTTTTGTGTACACACACACACACGCACACACACACACACACACACACACACACACACAGTGTTTATACTCTATCAACTTGTTTTAATTGCAGCTATAAATTTTATACTGTGAAATACTGAAGACACTTTTTTTTATGGTTGCAACATCCTAACAAAAATAGATTCTAATATTCTAGATGTCTTGTTCATGATCTTGTCCATAATTGTCATATTTTGATGCTTGGGCAGGTACCTCGGTGTTATTATAATGATGCTGGAGGCAGCCTTTTGCGTTATATCTTGACAAGAAGGGGTCAGTGCCAATTCGCGTGAGTTGACTCACAGGACTAATGACTGACCTGACAAAATAACTCAATGTTGACCGTTAGTTTTCCATAGGACATGACCACCGGCCTCCTGGATCAAAGTCCTGTGTTTGTTGGACCCATCCACCTTCCCTAAACTAAGCTAAATCTAAATCTATGTCCATTGGACTAATAATGCAACAGATGGGTTTACGTTGGGGTTTGCATTGGAGTTTATTGCGTTTTATACAGACCCTAAAGGGTGTCCTTTATAGTTACAGTGACACGGGGACACTGCAGCCAGGCAGCAAATTTTGACACTCGAGGAGTGAGACCAGGCTGCATTTCATACACATTTTCATAAAATTCTGTTGGACACGTTTAGAAACTTTATACAAATTCTACGTGTTCAATTTTGCATCTGTCTCTGTACTAACCAGTAAAAGCAAATTGTTCATATCAGAATAAAAGTCATAACCCTCCTAAACTAGCAATATTGTTGAGCTTCAAAATACATCTTTAATAAAGCCTCTGTGTTAGCAGTTATCTGGAGCAGCACAGTGAAACAACCTGCCGTGAGAGAGCATAGTGGCACTCGTGCTGTGCATTGTTCCAAACATAACAGCTTTCGTATGGCTCAGAGGTTATTGAAGGGATAAATGTGAAATGCTTCAGTTCCTCACAGTAATAAGCAACATTAAATAGTCACCAACAAGCCGATGATCCAAGTGAAAGTCTCTGTCAAAAAAGGCAACGTATTAATTCCTGCTAGTGACTTTGGTCTTTTGTACCTATCTGCGTTTTCTTTGCCTGCTTGTTTTTTACTCACATGTCAATGGAACAAGCAGACAAATAAAGGGCCGTGTTTCCTTATCACATCTAAAGTGAATAAATTCTGTCTTCTTCTTCCGCATTGATGAGAAGACCTGAGAGGAATGAAGTCAACCACAACAGTACGTCTCATTAGGGCACAGCCAGCGTTCTCTCTTCAGCAGAGATCTGAGGGAGCAGAGACATTCACTGTGACACCAGCAAAGCAGAGAAGAAGATATATCTTTCTGTCTTTGGTGTGGCCTTTTGTTCTTCTATTTACACCAGTTTATCGGATTCCTCTGTCCTCCAGATTCAAAGGTTTGGGGATGCACAGTATATCAATTAAAGAGCTTGTTCTGTCCCCTGAGGGGATGTTGGGAGTTCAGGTCTAAATATTTGCAGATAAGGGGCAGAGAGGCCATTAGCAGGGCTAAATGGCCTAGAAGAATCCCAGTGGCTATAACAGCAACACCCAAACCCCTCACAAACACCACATACACATGTTTACACAGCATCACAGTCCATTTCTGGCACCTCTCACCTTTATGACACCTACAAACTAAACTTGTTGGAAGTTCTGTCATGTTAACTGCTAAAATCTTTGCCTGTGGCCAAAAGTATCTGAATGTGCCATTGTTGTAATTTTGTATTCTGTAAATTTTGTTGTGGTACAAACCTTGAAGCCCTGGTGAGCTTTATTTGCAGTTAGATAAAAGATGACTTGTATTCCAGGTACAAACCCCCCAATAGCTAATGAATTGATTTTGTTCAGTGTGGAGAATTAGCAAGGCCAGTATCAATTGTTGGAAAAGTTCTTTGAAAGAGCATAAAAAAACAATTTTCCTTGCAATTTGTTAATTCTTACGGCAATTTGTCAATACCATAACACAATGTCTTCTACTGTATGGCACGCTTCAATAGGGATGAACATGTTGACATCATTCTGACTGCTCCTGAGGTCATTTGCATTACTTACAACCAATCCTTTCAGTTTCCAGTTCAGTAAGATTCTGTATTTCTGTGACAAGTCAGTTGATATCCCTGCAGTTGAGTGATTTCTAATGGTGAGCCGTCAGGTTCTTCTCTATACGAGGTGTGAATTAGACGAGGGATGCGGTGATGGACACTCCTCAAGGGGCCCTCGTTAGAGTAAGCAACTCTCTGCGGCCTCAGTGCCCTGACCTGTGTGACCTCCAGCTTTAACACAACATTCATCAAAGCCCCAGAGGCAATTTACAAACTCTGCTAACACTTAAGTGTTGACGCAGAACACAGAAATACAATTCATTAATGTATGGGTTACATTATTCAAATATTGTGTGTCTTTTTGATGCTACTCATTGTTAGAAACAGTGTATGAATACTAATGAGATAATGTTGATTTAATATAATCAAAATGGTTAAACTAAACTAAACTAAAATTTAAATTTTCTATTTTATTTTAATTTGTTATTGACTTAACTAGGAAAAGCCTCATTGAGATTAAAACTCTCTATTACAAGTGTGTCCTATATATATATATACATATATATATATATATATATATATATATATATATATATGTTAAATATTTAATAAATAAATAGAATTACAGGTATTTATGTGAAATGGTAATTCAGGTATTTATGTGAAATGGTAAATGAATTATTATTTTTTTAATTACAGAATTACAGTAGCCTATATGGTAGCAAAAGAGTATTATGATTTGTTTGCTATTATTATTTTTGGAGAGTTCCAGGATTATAGCAGAGCATAATGGCTCTCTATTAAAGGAATTTTAAAAAAGTATTGCAGTGATGGAAATATATTATAGTTTCACTAAAATGAAAACTTTATCTATAAATATAGATACATTTAGAATAAAAAATTTTCAGTCATAAAAGAGTAATGCATTTCTTTTCTGTGAAATTGCTTTGAGGCTGATAGAAAATGAATTCTGTGAGAAATAGGAATTAATTCAAATAATTTGGATTCTGTGCCAATAGTATAGACAGCTTGCCATGGTTCATCATTAGGGCATCACTGTCATCCAGTCACATCAACTAAAGAGCCATTTAGAGTGACGAGACACAGGTTGCAAAGCTGGTTAAACTTAGTTTGAATCGCGAAGCTTTGTTGTGTATTAAAATCCCTGCGAGGGAAAAGACTGGGGGAGCCAATTATGATAACAAGAAGACTTCCACGGGAGGGCAATGGAAATAATGAAAGAGAGGCTTTCCATAGCTTTGTTCTGCTTGATTTGGTTGGTTAGCTGAGGCCAAGATATTCAAAAAACAGCACTTTCAGCCTTAAGCAGCATTATTAATTCATAATAAGAGTGAAGGAGAGAGAGAGAGAGAGAGAGAGAGAACACAGGATGCACAGGAAGATGTTTTCTTGAACATGCACTTGAATCCAGTCCGATGAGCTTTTGCACAGCGCAGTATGCTTGTCTGAGTTCACAAGCCAATCCTCCCTCCAGGTTTGAAAACTGCACTGGCCTCCCGCAGACCCCAGGGCACAGCATTCATATGGCGGGCGAGCTGCATATTAGACACATATGGTGCCGAAACAGATTTAAGAAATAAGCTGTCATCAAATAATCAAATCATTCATGTTTCAGGGAGCAATAATGGAGGTATGTGAGCAGATATGAGCGGGACCTTTCCTAGTGGGATGCCTTTGTGCTTGGTGTGCCTGTGGACAAAGGCTTGTTACTGTCTCCTCTCCTCTCTTCTTCATGGTCAAACACAGAAACATGCAAACCAGAGATCATGCAAAAATTACAGCAAACAGGCAGAAATCAATCAGATCAATTTTACGGTCACATTAGATCCATTTCCAAGTACAGCTGAGTGAAGGAATCTTTCTGTACAGGAGAATTTCAAAAAGTCAAAATGAGAAAGATATCAAAAGCATTTAGACTCAGAAAAGGGCTTTCAGCTCCTTTTGTTTTAATTCACTTTTATCTCTATCTTATTCGTTAATTTAGTATTGAGTCTATTTTTATATGTTAGAAAGGTGCTGTAAAAATAAACTCTACTATAGCTGATACACTTCTCTTTGCTCTAAAGTACTCAGTAAGTCGTGACAAAAACCTGCATCCTTGCGAGCAAGGTTGAAGGTTTTGTTTTAACATTGAAGGAGGACACAAACTGGGGGTTTTGGGTCCTTCCTGTCCTTCCCCAAAGAAATGTTGAGCATCAAACACAATTTCCCTTCTGGTATTTTTTTTATGTATCCAAATTTTGCTTATTCTGCATCCATTTGTGGTGGAAATGTCTTCAGTTTTCTCAAAATAAAAGTACTTGCACATGTTCTAAATACTTAGGGGGATGTGTCTCCTGTGCCACCCCACACCCCGCAAAAATCCGAACCTATGTACAAGGGCATAGGTTTTGTTTTAACACCGGGATGGACACATATGAAACTGGGGGTTTGGGTCTTCCCCAAGGACATTTTGAGCCTCAAACACTTAAATGTTTGCATTTTCTGAATAAATCTATTGTGGAAATGTCTTTAATTCATCAAAATTAAAGTCTTTGCACATGATCTAAATATTAAGGGGGGCGTCCACTCTTATTCAAGATAATTGCACTGCTTTCAATTGTATTTATTTTTCCTCATTCAAATATATTTACAGTGGCAATAGTTAGTCATAAATACTGCTTTTATTCTGCTTTTAAAGCCAAGAAGAAGGCCAGGGACTGGGGACTGGGTATCATATGGTAATGTAATTGCTGAAATCATGTTAGACTACAAGTGTTGGATGAATGAATGTTTTTCTTTCAGTCAAAAGTAGTAGCCAACACTTTTCTCGCTGATAAGATGACTGCTGATCAATTCCCACTGGTCCAGATAGGCACTTAAATTAATTAATTAGAGCCTTAGCCGAGCAGTGGCTGGATATGACGCACACTATGCAAGCACTAGAAAAGACAAGCCAGTGCTTCCTGTGCCCTGTCTGCACTCATCCCATCAACGTCAACAGATCGCAGCATCCTCGCCGAGAAAACAAGCACAGAGGAAAAAAAGGGGGGAAAAGAACATGCACCACTCCGCCCACCAAACCCCAGGCTCTGCTTTTTTAAACCCGTGCCTCTGCCTCTGCCCGTGCCCCGCCCGCTCGCCTGCTACCCCCCCACACCCCACCCTCCACTTGCAACCCTAGGCCATGCGTCCGGGCTGTGCATGACAGCTCGCAACATCCCCTGCCACAAATGTTTTCCCAAAGCATCTACTTCCGTGACCCTATCAGCAGATAAAGCCTCCCCACAACCCCTGATGGAGTGTGCCTCTCACTTTTTTGAATGTGTCAACAATTTCTGGCTGGCTGGCCAGACACGGCGTCCTGGCGATGTCTGCCGCTCGTGTGTGTGCCACTGTGTGTACATGTGGATCCACGTATATGTGTGTGCTTATGTATGTTTGAATATATTTACGTCTTTTTGTTTTTTCTGTCTTTTTCCACATAAAGCAGGCAAAAAAGGGCCATGTCATTCTTCCACAACTTAATCAGGGGCTACACACAGGAGAGGGCTGCTGCAGCATGGACCTCCCTGATCATGTTAATGAGGTCCCCTGGCTATGTAGTCATTGAAGTATAATTGACTTGTTCGTCTCTTATCTTCCTAATAGACACTCTGACCCAGAGCACGTTTATTTCGCTATGAGAAATGTCAAGAAGGATTGGAAGTTTCCTCAGTGTGCCCATTAAAACTGAAGGCATGCCACCCTGTCTCCAGCCAGCCAGGGTTGCCATTGGCTCCCTGCCTCATTATGCAGATGCCAAACGTAAATAAATGATTTGCAGATCATTGCTGCCCCCACCATTCTCCCCCCTGCCCCTCGCCCTCTTCCCAAACTGTGGTCTTCTCTCCTCTCCCAGGACTGGAAAGGAGGACAAGAAGGAGGGAGGATGGGAAGGAGGGAGGAGAGGAAAACATAAAACCGTCCAGGGCGAACCATGACGATTTGTCTCTCTGTAGCAAAATAAATAATACATAGGTAGTAATTATAATAAGACATGTCCCTGACTTGAAAACCTGGTGAAGCGCATTGATGTTGTTACAGCCACGTATGTCTCCTGGCTTTCAGGACCCATCACAATCAAACAGGGCAGTGTGTAATGTGGAAGGACCAAGAGGCAAGCTGCGTAAGCGGACGCCAGGCGAGGACGAACCAGTGACTGTGGTCACACGCTTGTGGATATGAGGGGGAACATCTGTGCATATCAGCATGTCCCTGCATGTCCACCATGTCCTCTCGTGCCAGTTGCAGAGTCACAAAGAAATTGCTTTTGGTCACAAAGCAATGTTTGCTGAGAATTGTCTTCCCTAGGGAAGCCTAGTTTCCGCATGTTACATCCTCCGTGTCTCCACTCTCACAAAAGCCCTTGTCCTACACTCTTAGAACTCCTCTTGTTTTAAGAGGGTGTGTTATAAATGCTTATGAAGAACTCACAGACAGAGCTTTAAATGGATACAATAATAATACTAAAATGTATTTAGGTAATCCAAGTAGCTGTTATGACAAAAATAGTATTGATAAATGACTTCAATGGCACAGACACAGATTAATAATTATCAATTAATTAAATGACAATTAATCAATCAATAAATCATCATGTAAAGATCTACTATATTTTCACAGCTTCATGAGTGGCCTGCTGTAAAAAACGATTAAGTATAGGGCTGAGGGGCACCTGTATGCAGGAGTTAAAGATACAGCATGTTAGTAATTTTATTTCTTCTGGAAACTGTTGAGGAAACTGGTCGCAGCTGAAGGGCAGCATTCTCCTGCCATACACTGCCTATTCAAGGCAGGAGTATTGTGCCGTTATTTCACCTTGCTGTACATCAGGTACAGGCATGGAGTTGGGCTCATTGTTGCTCCGCTGTTAAGCCGGTAGTGGACATAGTCTGAGCCAAATCAAATTCTGTGTAAACAGGAGAAGCAGGCATGGAGTGACTATACACACACACCACACACATACTAGACGGCAACGCTGTTGTGTTACACATCACGCTTCTCTTGCTTGTGGAACACCAGCATGCTATCTAAAATCACACTCTTATGCCGACACTGACTGGTTTAGTGTAAAAAAGCAAAACCAGCATAGTTGCAAATCTTTTTAATGGCAGCTTTGGAAAAAACATACAGACACTGATACACATCCGGCTAATAGCTATCATGGAACGTTAGTTAAATGATGAATAACCAACGCAGCATTCAGCTATTGGCTAATGTTAGCGAGCATTAATGTTTGCCAAGCTACATGCTTGAAATAAATTAATTTTTATAAAAACTGAGAGAAGTAATACCCTAAGAGTACAGGAAATTTTCACATGACAGTTAACATTTATTCAAAGGTTGCTAACATTTATCCTTAATCGACATTAAACTGACATCTAACTGACACAGTAGAGCATAATGCATTTTTCCATGTATCTATGTTGAAATAGTAGCGCTAAAAGACAGAGAAGGTTAAAGTGAACAAGAAATACCTGTAATAAAAAACACTATACAAACCTCTAAATTCTGACTAAAGTCTTTTTTTATATTTTTTAGTTTAGTCGATTATACTTTCTAAAGATATTTTTAGAAAAAGTAAAGTAAAAAAAATATCTATTTACTTGTTTTGTTGGCTTAAACAGTAGATACATTTATTTAAAAAAACAAAAACATTTGAATCTGTCAGATAAACAACCACCATGTGTCTTTATAAGGGTATGACAACTCCACATTGATAAAATTGAAACTTACAGAAATATGAACCACATGACCTCAGCTGAGGTCAAGTCATGAGTCAAAAGAAAACTCTCCTTAAAGAATTTCTGATAGCCAGGAAGCCCCATTTGTTATATTTATTAATTTAACTCTTAAGTTATATGTTCTGTTTGTATTAACATTTCTTTTTCTCCCAAAATAGAGACCTCAAAACCTTTTCCACACTGCCTGGTTTGTGATATTGGTAGAGAATACTAAAACCCCCTCAACAGTAACATTTTAAGTGATCGAGTGTAAAAAAATATATATATATCAGAATCCATTTTTAAAAGCCTTACATGTGTCTCCTTTTCCAATGAAAACCCACCTAAATTCCCATAAAAATACAGAAAACAGGACCTCAGTGTGCTCAGAACCGTAGTATACAAATATTATTATTATATCAGTCACAAAGTGATTTTATTTGCCGAAGGAATAAAAAATAAGAATGTGATTTTGAAGCTACAAACCTAAAAATCATTTATAAGAATACAATAAGAACATTGCTGTTTACCTCACATTATATTTGTAAAAGGCCGAGAAGTATCATTCTGTCATTTCTCCTTATTTAGCATGCCTTAATGAGATGACGATAGCTGCCTTGTGTGCCCCCTGAAATTTTTATTTTCTGATCAGCTTCTATGTGATCGCAGCACTGGCTGTGCCTTGACTTGGAGACATCATTATAGTAATTACCACAAGCTCTAGTAGTTGCAGGCAAATAATTCTGCCGGGTTCATTTTCCCCCCCTTTGCTGCAGCTCCACAGAGGAGGGGAAATTACATTTTTCACCAAGCCTTTCTGTTGTCTGTATTGTGACAGCGGTCATACTCCATCACATAGTCCCTCTCTTAGCTATGAGTATCCCACAATCGGAGTAATGGTGAAAGAAAAAAAATTCAGAGCAGAGGAAACAGCCTATTTACCACTCAGTCCCATACCACCTTTAGCTTGTGAATAGAAGAATAGGTTTACTTCAATGACTGCCTCTCATATGCATTCATCTCCGTGGTGGTTCAAAGATCATTTTTAATTAAGTGAGTCCGGATTTAGGGATTCTAAATAATCTTTTGCAGCTTTGGTGTTGCCACAAGGTTATAATCTCTTTCTCGATTCATCCTACCACGACAAATTCCTAATCTTTTATCTGATGGTTTATATTTGATAATACAAGGAATGCTTCAAGCAGCCAGACGTGTCCCTTGGATGACCAGCATCTATTTGTTCTATGACCTGTGAATCCCTGTTAAACTCAGAGAAGACCAATTGTATGAGAAAAAGCTGTTAGTAACACAATGTTTGAAGTCACAGAAATCAAAGAAGTCCTTTCAATTTTTATATTTTTTAAATGAGAGATGCATGTACAGTTTGAGGCGCTGCAGGTTGGGGGACTTTTGGAAAACCATTTTTTATGCCATCTTTTTAAACCTTTTTATTGGGTTTTGCAAGAACATACAATTGTGTCTTCAGAGCATTTATAAAAGTGCAAAAGTATTCTGTATATTTCCTTTATACCATTATAAAAAGGGACATCTAACATATTGCTGGACACCAAAACTGCTTACAAAGACTAAGGTAATCAAAAAAATTCAACCATAAACAAAAAAAAAGAACAGCTAATAGTTCACTGTGTCTGTAATAGACACTGATAGTGCAGCAGCATATCACCCACACCAACACAAACACAATATTGATACTGCCTCCAAACCAAAAAATTTCTTAAATCAGGAATGAGTGGGAAATGTATCCTCTTAAAAGAGCATTAATAGAACAGCAAACCACTATTTGCTCAGTAGAGATATAGTGGAATGGGGTCCTGGGCAGAGAATGAAGCCACGCTACCTTTGTTGTAATCCAAGCTTCTCTGTTCGTTGTTTGTGGTAGAGTATACAGTTGTGCGAGCATGTTGGTACTTGCGAGTCTCGTGTGTTTATCCCAATGGCTAGCTAATCGCCGCCACTCTGCACTGCACTCATACAGCAGGTACCGTACATATCTGGATGGCAGTGTGACCAACACATTCTTACTCTGACCTCATCACATGTCAGTGCTTGGTCATGGACTTTCCACATCGACATATGACATGCAAGGTTGCCTGGGTGTGTTGGCTGATGACGTTCTGGGACGTTGTGTCAACTCCAGCCTGTCATATGCATTGTGTATTTTCAAAACACACTTCCATTTTTACAGGGAATGTACAGTTTGCATACAGCCTCTCCCAAAATAAATGCACTACGTCAGTACAACACTACACTTTACGCTTTTTTCCTTCGACAACAAACACACATGGTTATGTTTAGCCAATACATACAACTGGTTAGGTTTAGGCAACAAAAGCAAGTGGTCAGGATTAGAAAAAAATAACAGGGTTTGGCTTTACAATCAATACAACACCAGCCTCCCAGATGAAAGTTGGTGGTTGTTGGACCCATCCAGCACTCCTCCCACCCACCCTACTCAGACTTTGGCCCCTTTAACTTATGTAGTTGTCCCGCCACATTTTCCCCTGGCACCACTGGGCACTGTTACACAATAACAGCAACCAACCATATATCACTCTGTCATGAAAGGACAGCTTTTTTCATCAATTTCTAATGCCAGAAGTCATTGCCCAAGCACTGGTATTCTACAACTGGGTTGGTATTGCGAAATTGTAGCACCCACGCTCTGGTCCTTCCTTCCTCCCGATTAACACTGTTAAATCTGTTAGCACTGTTCACTCTGTTAGAACTGTTAGCTGTGAGCCGCCATCTCAGCCACCTCCATGTTGAGAGCCGAGTGCACAGAACCTCTAAATCATAGATACATGCTAAACATCATATAGAGCTCCTTTAAAAAATTGGAAGAATGGACCCCATATTTTCCCAAGGAGCCATTTAATGAAAATCTGGTTTTTTTTACCATCATGAATATTAAGGATCTCTCAGATCCAGTGGTAACTCATCCAGATACTGTTAATTTTCAATGGTCAATATTAGTCTTTAGCCAGTAAGGTGACAAAAGCTATGACAGAGAGGGAAGGCAATGAGGGGAAGACCCCAAACATTGCACATTTGGTTCTACTTGTCCCCCAGTCATCTCTGATTTATGTAGGGATGTGCAAAGCCAGTACATGTGTATGACATTTGCAAAAGATTGCTTACACCTATTACAGGCAGGTGATACATCGTTATAAACAGCTGAATCTTAGTGCAGTTGATACGATGCACCTCTTCACATTGATTAGGACCATGTCCTGCACCAAAAGAATATTTGTCTATGTTCTAAAATCTCCCCCCAAACTTCCTCTGGTATTACCTCCCCCAGACCCTCCTCCCAAAAGAAATTTCTAAAGTTTAATGTCTCTGTACGTAAAAGGTCAGTTTGGTTGTAGATATTTAAAGTTGAGCCTTTCAGAGTTGGGACTGGTGTCAGGAAACCATCTATAATGTAATCATTAGGTATAGGGAAACGTATGTTCTGTCTCAACAACACAACCCCAAACCTCACAACCTCAAGGATCCATAGTGTTTTCTGAAAAACAAAAAGGCAGAGAACCCCGTTGTAGCCCTCCACAGAGAATTTAAATGTAGATTTTAGTTTGCTCTCACTCACTCTATCTTCCCTTTTTCATTGACCAGTGTGTCTGAACCAATTGTTTAGCATGTAATAACAAACATAATTAGCATATCTTTTATTTTTAAAATGATTTTGAATGATTTTTGATTAAGCACTAAAAGCTGCACTTTGTCACCACCCTGAAGTGTACTCCAGCGTTAGCTTGTGTGCTTGTCTGCATCTCTGAAGTGCCATTGTCATTCCTCACTTGTCGTGCACCATACTAACTCTCTATTTAACAGATGAACAATTAAGAGAGATGCAATTAATGCAAAATAGATAAAGAAGATCTGGTGAAAAGAAAGGGATAAAGAAAACCCAAACAATAGTGGGATAATATTGGCTGGAAAACACATTATATGGGCCTGAATATCAGCAACCACTTCACACACAGACATACAGACATAGATCCACGAGCTCAGGAGAGAGTGAAGTGTATGCTTTATATCAGCAGCATAAAATATACAAATTGAGAGTCTGTCCCCTCAGATGGTCAGGGTCAGAGTCTGTTTGTTAAACCTGACTGTAATTTTGGAGAGTGAGCTGGATAATTTTTCCACTCTGTAATTAGGTATTCAAGCCAAGGCAGAGCTGGTCAGTGTCTACATTTTCTGTTCTAATTAGCCCAAATTGAACAATTTGTTTCTCCTTTTATACCCCAAATCATCCCCTAATCTAACAGTCATTTACATTCAGGGGAGTGACAGCAAGCGACACTGATAGACCTCCCACTGCAGCTCTTCATAACACAAGCACATCAGAATTGTGCTACTGATAATCACCACTGCCAATTAAGAGTTAAGGGTGCTATGTGTGGCAGTTTGTATGTCACAGTTTGTTTCTTCTCATGCACTCTGGCTTCACTGTAGCCTTGTTCAAATTCAACACATCATACTAACACTACAAAGCATATACTATTTACTAATCCTAATCCTTAGTATGAGGGAAACTTACCTCACTGTATTGTACAGAAAACACAGTGTGCGGCAACGGATGCCAAACGCTGAAATGCTGCTTCCAATGTAAAATATGGAAACCTTGTGAAACTTTTTCAAAATTTTACTTCTTTATTTGTTATATTTATAATACATTCAATTTCTGTTGTGCATTGCTGTCCATTAACACCACCTGTCATGTTTCCGCGGGAAATGTGCTACCTACTCAAACCTGATAAGGACATTAGGATGTAGCAGGGCATGGAGACAAAGCTTACTTTTTTTAAACTTATTCTTTGCTCATTTGTTTTCTGAAGGCATTGTAAGGTGAACATCTTTATCTAGATATTAACATAAAATACATAAAATAATAACTGATTTACTTCTATTATATACAAAAATTCTTTTCAAGCTTCCATCAGAAAATGGAGCCTTTAGTCCCTTTTACACTTCCTGTTCAGTGTTTCACACCATAATTACTTCTTGTTGCTCTTTATAAAAGGTACAATCGCAGAATGGGGGGTCACAGTTGTCTCGCCTTTAAGCCGGCAGCAGAGGTAGTAACAGCACTAAAATGACATCTTTGTAAAATTTACAGCAGGATGAAACCATGGATGTGTGTTATGTGTACGACCCACTGCTGGGAGATTTAAAACCAGCTAGCAGCAGTTAGCAGCTAACTCAAAGAGTAAGAAAAGCAGCCGAAAATCTCCGCAAATTGAGAAAACAAGGAGGTCAAGAAGCTCCTCACCCTCTAAGCAGAGGACAAGATCAGAGACAGTAAAAGCCTGCTATTGTCATGTTGCCATAGTTATTGATAATAAAGCACTACTAACGCATATTTTTATATGTCACACCAGAGGCCAGTGCTGTTGTGTTACATGTCAAAACCCTCACATGCCTTTTCTTTCCAGGATGCCGACATGCTGTCTAAAATTATACACTGGGGCAGCACTATGACGCTGGTGTTTGGGACTTTTTAGCTGCCCTATTGCGCGATCATTGTCTGAAAAGGGCTATAGTCTGCATTCTGCAACTAACATTCTTGGTATAGGAAGTGCCCCTACTCAAATGTCTAACATCAGTGGCAAAAACTGTGTGTAAAACTAGTTTTCAAGAACCTATGTGATGAGCAATGACAACAGTCCTGCACAGAAACCAGCAGAGGTGTTACAATTGTGCGACCGAGCATGGGATAATCCTGTTGGTCCCTCACAGGAATGCATGTGAGCAGATTATGACAAAATGGAAGAAAAAAAATTCTCTGTTACATGAGCAAAAAACTTTTTAAAACATTACTGGACCACTAAATCTACTGTGAAGTTGCATTATGTCTTTGGACTTGTTTAACTGGAATTAAGTTATGTGGTAAGTTTTTGCTATTAAGAAACACTAGAGATAGCTTGCAAACTCTGGACAAGGCTGTCTATCTTTCAATAATGGTCTTGCCACAAATATACTAATTCTGTATGCTAAAGCTATACAGTCTATGTTTAATGTATATTGTGAATATTATTCAGGTAGAGGTCATGGAAAAGATTCTCCTAGCTTCTTCTTTGTCCCTCACGCATTATTTTCTTTGTTATTCTGATGTTCTGTCTATGAACCCCGGACATAAATTCATGACACAAAACTCAACAACTGTGTAATGACAAAGAATGAGGTGTGAAACATTACATGTAGCTCCTATAAAAAATGGCAACAGACGCAACACATAAGGCCTTCTCCTGAAGCAGGGTATGGCTGTGACCTCCAGATATTTCTTCTGTTTACTTTTCAACTCATCAGTTGTGTGATTTCAATTTCATTCTTTGTGTAGAATTATTGTACAAGATTCAACGTTGTACGCTGCTTCTTTATCATACTTGACCTCAAGTCTCTTTACTCTGAAATGACAAGTTAATCTTGTCTGCCCTTTGGACGAGTCAAGGTGTTCCCAGAGAGAAGTGGAGTTACAGCCCTGGAAGTTATAATGTTGGTTGAAATGAAACCTGTCCTCACCAGTCAGACCAGAACATCAATCAATTGTTTAAAAAAAAAAAAAAAAAAAAAAAGATACCTCAGAGCTCACCTAAGTACGGAAGCCCTAAACGGTCATACGTACATACATTTTATTTCCTCCGTTTTCTCGTGATAACGAGATAATTTCTCAGTTTCTCCTGAGTGACAGGAGCAGACTGATATGCACGCTGCAAAACACAAAACAAAACACAAACAAGCAGAGAACTAGGCTTAACGTTGGTGTTCAAGGAGACGTCAGTCAGCATGACATGTCACTGTGATGGAAATCTCAGGCCTATCACGTTTCATTCATTATCTCTCAAATTAATTATCTCGTTATCACGGGAAAACGGAGGAAAATTATCTCGTTATCACAAGAAAACGGAGGAAAATTATCTCGTTATCACAAGAAAACGGAGGAAAATTATCTCGTTATCATGGGAAAACGGAGGAAAATTATCTCGTTATCACGAGAAAACGGAGGAATTATCTCGTTATCACGAGAAAACGGAAGAAATAAAATGTATGTATGTATGACCGTTTAGGGCTTCCGTACCTAAGAGCCTAAACATTTAAAAGTTTTCTTCAGTATCAGCTGAATCCAGTGGTAGTTGTGTGTGTACATCCATGGGTACATTGTAGCAAGGACAGACAACTCCTTTCATAGTAAAATAGTAACATTTTAAGATTAATCTTAAAATACAAGGATATCACTCTGGACAGGAGTTAAATTACAGGGGGACCAGCGAGTTTGACAACAACCATAGGTTATTACAGCCGTAATTAATCTAAATGGAATTAAAATCACTGACCAGTGCAGATAAAATTACCTCATTTCCCTCAAGGCCCAGACTCTACAAATTGGCATCAAAGAACTAGTAATGAAAGTCAACCGTTGCGTTGCCTCACATTGTCTGTGTCTTGGCTGAAAAGTTGCACTTGAACACATCACAAAGACTACTGTTCAGCTCCATAACGCAGGTGGCGATAGTCTGTATACATTATTCAGAAAGGGAAATCGAAGGACCAACAAGGGATTCAAGACACCAGTCGGCACATTAACAACAGAGGCTGATGTTAAAAGAACAAATTATATTTACCATGTGCTAACAAACAATAACACGAACAACAACGAAATAACTGTTTCTGCTAAAGAGCTCAATGGCTGAAATATAATCTTACCTAATATAATGGGTTTGTTTTGAACTCACACCCTTTTGACTTTAGTCTTCTTTTTTTTTTCTCACTTCTGTTTCTAGATGTCAGTGAACACTGATTCAAAAGCAGACAAGGACCAACTAGTTCCAACGGTGTGGGACACACCACAAAAACTAGTGCAACAGACCCTCACTGAAGGTCCGACATCGGCCAACCATCAGCTTGGCCTGTCAGGGCCCTAAGAAACACTAGTTCAGTACGAATCTTTGAGTTTGCACAGGATGTACAGCTTATTGATCTAAATGTATTGAAGTATTATTTTATGTGCCCAGATTGTAAACATAAAAAGCGACTGTATTACTTAGGACTTACCTAAACAATAAAACACTGATGTTTGTGAGACAGTGCCCTTTGCCCATTCATTGATAACTACAGAATATTACCACTGGTGTTGGTAATCACTCCCCAAACCCTCTCTAAGTGCCCCTGTGAAGTTTGTGTTTGTTTCTTTCTGTGCATCTGTGTTAGTGTGTTTTCATTTGTGTATGAATAGATTATGACTGGGGAGGTGCACGTGTCCTTGAGTGTGTGTGTGTGTGTGTGTGTGTGTGTGTGTGAGCGGCAGCGTGTGTTGAACATGTGCTGGCGTTCTCAGAGGAACAGCAGGGCTCTAATAAGGACTAGTCCTAGATGGCAGCTGGTAAACTCTGTCCTCAGAATAGGTGTCCTTTATTCATACACAAAGGAATGCAAATTAGTCCCAGTGCCGAGTGGACACTGAGAACGGATCCACATGGCGCGCACACACACTCACTCTCAAATGCACATTGAGAGTTGCACCGCAATGCAACTTCCCTCAATCAAAAGAAAAACAAGCAGGACTAATGACAAGGCCCACCCGCACAGCTGTTTTGTTTGTTTGTGCGAGTGTGTGTGTGTGTGTGTGTGTGTGTGTGTGTATATATATATATGTGTATGTGTGTGTGAGTCTGAGCACGTGCGGTCACCAAGGGTCATTATATGTATATATGTATACGTCTCAAGAATTCAAACCACACACACACACACACACACACACACACATACACACACCAACCCAGCCATACAATTAAAGCAGTTTAAAGTTTGAGAGAGAGTTAAGTATGGAGTAGCTACTGGTGACCTCATAATTGCTCTTGTAATTTTTTTTTTCAAATGCCGCAGCAGCCTTAAGATGTTAGATAAATATCTTTTATTGATTCAAATAAAAAAGCTTTAACCCTTCACCTGAGTTTTCAAGTTCATATAAATATCAAGTGTGTGACTTTCCCAGCAGGTCAAATTGTGCCACTCTTCATATGGCACTCATAATGTTCCAATTTATCTTATTAAAGATTTCTGCTGCAATGATTTAATAATGGTGTTCGTGGTCTATGTGAAGAACTGGAGGCCTTGAAAACAAGTTGATGGGCTCGTAAGAGAGCGAATGAGCTCTTGAAAATATACAGCATGTTTGGGGGGGGTGTGCACTTCAGGGCTCATTCATTCATTCATTCATTTATTCATTCAGTCATTCATTTTCCATAACTGCTTATTCTGTTGAGGGTCACGAGGGGCTGGAGCCTATCCCAGCTGACATTGGGTGAGAGGCGGGGTACACCCTAGACAGGTCACCAGACTATCACAGGGCTGACACATAGAGACAGACAACCATTCACACTCACATTCACATTAAGAGTTACCAACTAATCTAGCCTGCATGTCTTTGGACTGTGGGAGATCTGTGTCACTTGAGAGCAAATTGAAAAACAAATTTGGGACTCGTTTCCTTGTAGTGTGACTGTAGCCTAAGAGGTCCAACCTTTTCTGCATCACTGACCTTAACGTCGCAATTTCAGAAAAGTTATCGTGTAACATAAAGTCTCATGTACTTAGGATAAAAAAACACCACTGGCCTTTGAAATATTGATAACATTTTGCAGACTGGCTAGCGACCAGTAGAGGTAATACGATGATCAAAATAATGATAAGGCACTACGAAGACGTTTGAAAATTATTAGGCCTTTTACCTCTCCTGCCTCTTTGAAATTTAGAAACTATGGGGCAACGTTTGTTTTTGTTCTTATCTAATGTTAACTAGCTAGTTGCAACAGTAACAGGGGTACAGCACAGGCAGATCAAGAGGCTATGTGAGGGATGAGGCAGACAATTTTAAGATAAATACCACACAAATAGCACATCTTACTATTTGCTGGCAGCTCGTTAGCAAGTGTGGCATCGTTCCAGTTTGTGACTGGGCAGGTGGGAATGACTGGTTTAGGCAATCCAGCAAAATTACAGCCCACCTTAGCTGGACATCGGTTTCACCTCATGACGCAGAGATGACTTTGGTAGATTCTTTTATCCCTAAAAATCCCTATCCCTATCCCTTTTGGCAGATATAGAAAAAGGTGTTCAATGGACCAATTTTGGTCTCTAGGTGAGAGCTATCAATTTTTAGGTGTCAGGAAGCAGCGTTGTAAGCCCGTGATAGGTATTTGCAGCATGGTGCCATATAGAAAATGATTTCAACGTCCTGAGAATAGCATGAATAGATATCCTGTCAGATGCAGCAGTGAAGGTGACCCAGTGCGAGGCCAGTCAGACATCAAAGGGTGCCAGCTGTTTTCTCAAACTGAGGGTGGGGGAGTGGAGGAGAGGAACGAGTAGGGCTGAAGAGGAAGATTGAGATGACACATCGGATCTCCAGGAGTGTCACTTTGTGTAATAGGTGAGTGGCGGGTATTCATCTGCCGAGAAAGAGAGAGAGGGAGAATACTCTACACAGACTTCAATGAGACTTCAGTAATTACTTATTACTGCACATATGGATGAGATGGGTGATGAGAGGACTTGAGGCGTGCATGGCTCTTCCTCCATCTGAAAACCACCTCCGGGGTGACTTCAAGAACATCCTATAATGCTCCAAGACAAAAGTCTCATTACAGGTAATTATGGACTGCCTATATCCCGCCCCTCCCCACCGTTCCTTTTCTGCAAAAGCCCTCTGCCTCACCCTCACTACTTTTATCCCCTCATTCAACAGGAGAGGTAGAGGGGGAGAGGGAAGTAGGGATGGAGCAGGGGGAGGGGATGAGGCTATTACCTGGGAGCAGACACTGATCATGGCCGCTGACGCTTTACTGCACTTCCATTCATGTGGAGTGGCTCACTTGTGGGCAGCAATTACCGACCAAATGATCCAAACTGGGCCTTGTGATGAAGTAGCTGGACTGACTAAGTGACTAGCTGCACTATTCTTCTTTGCTTGTGTGCACAGAATTGTCCTATATGCTTTTAAACAGGGTAGAGCCGCTTGGTGAGTGCATGTGTACGCACTGTGTATGTGTGTGTGCATACTTTGCATGGACTAGGAATAGTTTGATAAGTGATTGAGGTTCCTCTGTGTCAGGAAACCCTCTAGTCTGCAGTTTGATTTTGTGCTCTCGATTGTTTTTCCCACAATATTGTGTATCCAAGGGTGTAGTTAGGGTTGGTGAAGAGACAAAGTTGAACTGAAGGTCTGTACGTAAACTACAATCTCACTTTACATGTTGACGCTTAGTGTTGGCAGCTACCCCCTGTGCTGAAAAATGAAGCCAATGCAGGTGTGCCAAAAACTGCAGTTCCTCAAACAGCCACTTGAGACTGCCTCCAAAACAGAGTCAACTCCCGTAGACCCCCATGTTAATATGTCCAACTTTACAGCGGACATAAACATGTTTACAGCCTGGTACAAAAAAAAATGAATTTGGTCTCTGTAGCTTATTTCCCCGTTCATGACAACTGTATGACAACTGATTTTTTTATGTAACTCACTGTACATTTCATTAAGGGTTAAAGTTACACATAATTAAGGGCATGGCCACTTTGAGTAAAAGGCGTCAGATCCCCCCGTCAGCCCTCCACAGCTCCCAAATTTTGTCCAAACATGAGCCCCTTTTACACTGCCTCTTCAAAGCAGGAATTTCAAATGTAATTGTTTCGGCTCTCCATGCTGTGTAAAAGGTACATTCGTGGAATCAGGGGGGACAGAGTTGTCTTGCCTTTAAGCCGGCATTGGAGGTAGTAACAGCACTGAGACGATGTCTCTATAAATGGGATAGCCAGTGGGCCGGGATCATGGGTGTGAGTGACATTTTGAAGACATGTGATGTATGCAATAAGTAGCTGTTAGCAGTTAACAGCTAACTCAAAGAAAAAGACCAGTAGCTGAAAATATCCAGAAATTGGAAAAACAATGAGGTCCAGGAGCTACTTACCCGCCACACAGAAGATGAGACTGCCACATGAGAGGGACTGTAAATGATTCTTATTGCCACATTTTGCCATTGTTATTGTTTATAAAGCACTGCCGACGCATATGCTATATGTCACACTAGAGGTTGACACTGTTGTGTTACATGTCATGCCTGTCACGCCTCTTTTGCTTCTGTGATGCCAGCATGCTGTCTAAAATCACACACTAGAGTGCCACGATGCCACCATTGTTTGGTTCTGTGTAAAAATGCAAAGGAGGCATGAAGAAGGGACTTCGAAGCAGTGATATCTGTGTAAAAAGGGCTATGATGACTTCGGGTCACTTCTGGCTCCGAAAATCGAAGATGGCAACTGCTGAACTGGTGGAGTCAAAGCGGGTTCACAAACCAATGGGTAGTGGCACAGTATCTACGTCTATTATTTTTATACAGTCTATAATTGGCACAGGAAGTAAATCAAGAGGTGCAGAATTTTCCCATATGGACATAGTTTGTAGAATGCAGGCAGGGTTAACTTAGCCTACAAACCAGTTGAATCTGCAAACTCATGTTTTATTTTATTTGGTAGATACATATTGTCCTCCCGTTCAGACAGATTACCAGCCAACCTGAACGGGGCCGAGCTAATCAAAACCATTTACCGTATCCAATATGGAGCATATTTGAGACAAAAACTGTAGAAAAGAGAAGCGCCGTTAAGGCATTTTCGAAAACAACCAAGATGGCTGCAGCTGATGTGGAACCTGATGTGCACCTTGATACTGTTTCACAGAAGTATTAATAATGATTAAATGCAGCAGGTAATAAGTGAAATGTGACAAAAAATGAAACAAAACCATGAAACAAAAACATTGGTTATCAGCAGACACATGCTAAATGTCCTGGTGTTAGAATATCCCTTCATGAGCCCATATCAGTCAAACCCTGGCATGCACTGTACACGTCCCTGCACGCACGCCCTGCTCCCCTCTCACCATGAGGTCGCCAGTGTAGAGCTGGTGCAACAGGCAGGGCTGTCATCCACAGATCAGAGGCAACAATGGTGCCTTCCGCGGCTGCCTTTGAATATGTCACTGTGGGAACAGCATAATCAACCCCATGTCACCACCAGCTGCTCCATCCGGACCACATTAGAATAAACAACGGGCAAGGAAGAGGCAGAGATATAAAGAGAGGAGACAAGTGGGTAGTAAAGAAAGCAATACACTTGTCTTGTCTGCCACCAATGGAAAGATGATATTGTTCTGGGTTATTTGGCCCAGTGTCAACCCTGTGCTCCATCTGTGGTCGCTGGTGAATGAGGAGGCATGAAGCACAACTTGAGCCAGTAACTGAAGGGTAGAGAGGCATGGAGAACCTCCTCTGTTCGTCTGTGTGGTACACCACAGCCTTTCATAGAAGAGACTGGTCATGCTATGTTTAAGGACAAACCTCATTTTGTAGTGCTGATATGCTTTAAGAAGCTTATGTCAGGTTTTCCCCAAAAACAGTGGCTCTAATTTTTGAATGCAGTTTTTTCAAGCACATAAATGTGTGCAAACAGTTTGGTTAATACAGTGGCAAAGATTTACCAGTATATCCTTGGACTGAAGATAATGGAGAAGGCAAGAGAAAGATGATTGAAAACAGAAGCAGTCCCAGCACCATGACCACAAGAGCTGCCATTGTTCTTTAATACGAAAGATTTCAGGCAGGGATATGTTTGACAACAACAGGGTGTCCTTGAAAAACTGAAGACAGAATATGAAAAGAGGTTTTGTCATCATTGTCGATAAAGAACCAGTACTACCTGCACAGAGGAGGCTATGCTTCCAATTTCTCCAAGGTCAAACAGAGGTCACTGTAAGACGGGCCAAAATGTGACATTTTGAGGCAGCATGGCTCAGAAAAGCCCCCACAAAACTCTGAAAGTCAAAAATATGGTGAAGTCACCTTGAATAAACATCAAGACATTAAAATTTCCTGCCACCATTTCCCATATGCAGTAAATTACATTAAATATAGGTTGTACAATGAGTATACCACTGCCTATTCATCCTGTTTGAAGTGCCCTCTCACTAGCCAAGATCTCTTCTCATCTCCAGTACCTGTGAATTATACAAAATGATGCGTTCGCCATTGATTTTATCCGTCCACTGTAGTCGCTAGTAATCCCATTATAACATGTCTGTTAGTACAATAGCCAGATATGGCTTGAATAAAGGAAACCTTTCTTTGCCTTGTCAAAGGTAGCTGTCTTCCAAATTACTTCTTCAGAAGTTAAAAGGCCCGCTGCCTAATCAGTCTATTATACCAAACTAATAGATGACCAGTAATTGCAACTAATAACTTATTACTCATCTACACAAATATTCTAATAGCTTGTATTTAGAAGCCAATTTTTTCAATGGACATAGTAAGAAGGAGGGGGGGGGTCCTATTCACAAGCCAGACAGACAGCAACACAAAGAAATACTCCCACAAAGGAAGCTGAGAAAGCAACCTGTAGCATGTTTTTTCTTCTCTTAGCTGGATTAATATCTAACCTTATTCATGGGGATGTGAAACCTCAGCTTCGTCTTCATCTCCAGAGCTGTCTAGCAGCAGGGCATTGTTTGGTACCCGGGCCCCTTTTGAGAGAGAGACGGAGCAGGGAATTATAGATAATGTCCTCTATCCTCTCCCCCTGCTAGCCTGCTAGGCCTCAGACACAGAGCTCAGTAGGGACCAGAGAGGTGGACACACTGTACATGATTTTAGCTACAGCAGCCATTGTCGTCCCAACAGGGCTCACAGGTGGAAATGCATTCAGTCACAGCCAGGCGGCGACGAATTACCTACGAGACAAAATAATAAAGCATAGCGTGCAGTACATAGTGCTCAAATTTGTTTTGTTACACTATCTGTTGTGATGGGACAATGTTAATTTTTCACAATCTATGCAATCACAAACAATAATTGGATAATGATAAATTTGGGAGCACATACTGAGCATCAGCAGTATTAGGCAAGTCAAAAAAGTAATTACATAACTTTTTTACATTAATTGCACAACAGCCAAAAAATGAGTTAAATTATTTGTTACTTTACCTTTGTTGCTCAGCCCAGCTCCAAGGTCCCTTTAAACAACTCTAGATGCTCTCCCACACGTCACATAATCTATATCTAACGTGTAGAAATAGAAAACAAGACACTGTGGTTTAACAGGCAGTCAGCATACTTTTTGGAGGTATTTACTGATCACCAATAGCTAATGTTAGCCCAATAAAGTGACTGCACACAGCTTTCCAGAAATTCTTAAGTCTTACTGCTCATATAATCTCAATCTCTAAACAAAATCAGCCCATTTCACCAAAAGCTAATGTTAGCAAGCCAGCTAAAAGCTCACTGGGATACTTTCAATGGATCACTACATCCTGCAAGGTGAGGGCAGGTGACCGATGGGGGCAGCCAAGGTAGGACTGGTGTAAAAATTTTCCAACTGTTTTGATACTAAGCCAAACAACCAGTAGACAGAATTTTATCATAAGGTGTCACACTTGACTCAGCAGCCGCTTTGGTGTGGAACATAAATATCCCTCTTACAGAGACTGCTCAAGGCAGGAACATTGCACTGCCTTGCCATTCTGTATAAATGGTACAATCATAGAATGGGGGAACAGAGTCGCTCTGCCTTTTAGCAGGCAGTGGAAGTGTAGAAAGTGTGATACAGCAGGACACATTTAAAAAGCAGCTAGCAGCAGTTAGCAGCTAACTCTGAGAAGAAGAACAGCAACTGAAAATGTCTGCAAATTGGGGAGACGATGAAGTCAGGAAGCTCCTTATCCTCCAAGCAGAGGATGAGATCAAGTGCCATATATCAGGCACGGTAAATGATTGTTAACGCCATGTTATGTCATTGTCATTGTTTAGAGAGCGCTGCCTTAGTCATATGTTATATGTTGCACTAGAGGCCAATGCAATTGAATTACATGCTACACCCATCATGCCCCTTTTCTATCTAAAATCACACATCGGGATTATGCAGGTTCCTTTTAGCGGTGGTATAAGAAGCACTGAGCGGCTACGTTTTTTTTTTTTTTGACACTCTGAACAGCTGCCATAGTGTAAAGAAACAGAAATCTATAGGGTGGATGATAGTAGAGGTTCAAACAAATTCCAGACTTTCACAGGGACACTGCTGTTCGTGCCCCGTGTGAAACCAAAGTCAATGGAGTTATTTTAACAATGCAGTGTGTAATTATGTGTCACATACTATGCTAGTGGTGTATGTACATGAAGTAAGCTATATTTTTGAAAAACACACACTGCATGTATCGAGTGCAAATTGACACGCCATCCCTGAGTGTCCAAAACTGATGCTATAGGGGTACCTAGAGCATCATAGTTCGACATGTAGGGTCACTGACCAAGTATGTATTTGAGGAATTAAGAGTGAGAATGTTTTGGTCGGTCATGTGACCCTTGCCTAGAGGTTGTCGCAGTCCATTAAGAGTCTCCTGATAGTAGCCACCCCACATCTAGGTCCCTGTGTCAAGTGAGCCCGAACGCCCTGTCACAGAGACTAAACTGATATGAACCTTTCATCTAAGTTCATGTAAATCAGTAATCACGCTGACCCACAAACTGTCAGAATAACAAGGCATTACTGGGATTAATGATCTAAACTACTGAATTTCAAATTGTAATCCTTTACTCTCGGTATTGAATTAAAAAAAATCACATTTCTGTGACATGTCACTAAAGCCCCTTTTACACTGCCAGATTTTCTGCGAATGTTGGGCCGTTTTTCCGGCAAGCTACGAGCGTTTAGACACACAGAGCCGGATTGGCGAGTTGATCCGAGGTGCCCAATTTTCCACCCGGTAGGGTAGTCATATTGGCAGAACCCTTTTAGTTTAAACAGAACGAGGCGCCCTTCCACAACAGGAGGGGCTGTTGATGACTTGTGGGAGGAGCTGTTGATGACACTGCACGTGCGACCCACTGGCGGTGGATAAACAGGAAACAGCTGATAGCAGGAATTAGCGAGCAGCTAGTAGCAAGAGGGAAACACANACCATCAAATGACGGGAACGGTGAGGAACGGACTGACTTATGAAAGCCGAAGGACTGACTAGCCGCGGCTTCCCTCCCACGTCACTGTTTACGTCACACGCTGAGCTACACGTTGTGTTACTTGCTCATGCCCCCCATTGCCCTGAAAAAGGCACGTTCTGTATAAACAAAAGTAGGTAGGCGGCATTTTGCTGCACTCCCCGATTTTATTTTTAAACTGCCAATGCTGAAAAAAGACTGATTGGGCTTTCCTGCAAATTTGCACAATTCCTATGTAAAAAGGGCTTAAGTAATGTTCCACAATGCTACACTGAACACTAGTTCCTTATCTATTTAAAGTTGAATGTTTGACGAATACATCCTGGTCCATAAATGTAACTTTGGACTGAATCTACATTTGGGAGGAAGCATCATTAACAAATATGTTTATTGACCGCAGTGCATTGAGGATTGAATGGGTAAAGTACAATAGCGGTAGTTAAAGGGGCAGGACACACAAAAACCCACTGGGAGTATACAGCCCCCGCTGATCAATGACCTCATCCAGAGTCAGTTTCTCTTTCAAAGGCGGCGAGACCAAAGAGCAGTGAGGCCTTTTCAGCCCCGCAGATAACAAACCAACACCAGACAACCAATAAAGAGACTTCCACTTCATTTAAAAGCAATTAATATTCTTGGCCGGCCGGCGTGATCCCTTTGGTGTGGCAGGTCTGTACACGCCCCCTGCACTGTAATGGAGTTGACTGGTTAACTTTGAGTCTGTGGCCACAGTGTTTGCTGCCTGGGTGAGAGCACTGATGCACAGTGGGACACAGTGTTTAGATCAGAGTGAATGGACCTGTCTCACAGCCCACTGCACCCCAAAAGAGCCTCCTCTTCACCATCTCTTTCTCTATACGTGTCTCGCTCTTTCCATCTCTCTCTGTCTTTCCCATCCTCTTTCTCTCCTCCACGTTCTCTCAGAGTCTATCTTGGCCTTTGTTTCCTTTTTCTCCTCCCTTTCTTTCTTTTTTAAGTTCTCTTCTTCAGTCTGTATGAATTGGCTTTCAATAGGAGCAAGGGTTTAAATAGTTAGCCTTTGTAGTATTTGGTAATGATTGTCCCCCGAGGATGTGAAAGAGAAAAGGAAAAAAATGTGTTTCTTTAGGCACACACACAGTCTTGCCCACAACACAAGGTTATTATAGACAAATAGTTGGCTGATAGAGTTCACATATTTTCCATTGAATACATGTATTGTGTGCCTATACATTTACATCCAAAAAATATCAATTTGAATAAAGGGCAGGAATGCAGGAATTCAATTCATGACAGCCTTGTTGAATATTGGATGTTTCCCATCAAAAATATGGACTTAGTGGACCTCTCCCAGTTGAGCAGCTGAGAGAAACACAATCTAGATTGACATGGCAATGACACCGCAAGTGAAAGAGACAAAACAGCAAAAACATACACTCGAAAGGAAATAAACTGAAGTCAATTCACTGTTTCTGAAAAGAAAGAAGCCTTGGCAGTCCTTATGTCCACAGTCAAAGCAGTGAGTGTTAATCCACCTATTTTCTATAGTGCTTAACCTATTCATAATCACCAGGCCTGGAGTCTATCCCAGCATGCATTTGCTTAACATTGGGCTATCAGATACAGATAGGCAAATACGTTCACATTCATTTACACTTGAAGGGAATTCAGAGTTTTCAGTTGACTTAACTTGAATGTGGACTTTCAGAAGAACAAGACCAAAAGTCTACAGCAGTGCTAGCAGCTCTGTGAGACTGGACTTGGCCACAACAGTGCTTTGAGCTAAATACTAACATCTGCATGCTAATATACACACAATGACACTGCTACCATGCAGATACTACACAGGTACAATGTTTACCATGTCCACCATCATGTTGTTGGACAAATTGGATGACATAATGGTGCTAGATTAAAAGTCAGGGCATCACCAAAGTGATAATTTATCCTGAGGTCAGTGGGATTCATCCTCTTGGGACCGTGAATATCTGTGCAAAATTGCTTTGCAATACATACACAGTGGAGATATTCCAGTCGAGACCAAAGTGGTGGACCGACCAACTGACATTGCCATCCAGAGAGCCGCACTGCCAGCATGGCTAAAAAGAAGCATCAAGAGGAATCCCATGGAGTCATATGGAGTGCATGCAAATGCAAGATAGCAATAGTGACCTTGATTGTTTCCTGTAGTTGAGAACCTCATAAAATAAAAAAGCAAAGCTGAGGGTTTTGTTGCTGTCACTCAACTGCTGTGTGTAGCAGAGATGGAACCAAGTCATTGTTATGCAAGTCACAAGAAAGTCTTTGCAATCAAGTCAGTTCAATCAGGTCAGTTCCAAAGTTAAGACTGAAAAGTCCCAAGTCCTAAACCTTGACTTTTGACTCCTTAACAAGACATAATGCACTCTCCACCAAGGGAATTCCATTTTAACAACCAAGTTTTAATGGTTAATACAAATTTAAAAAATGTGCATTCATTTGTTAAAACAAGTGCAGCTGAACTTAATCATAGAAAAGGTAAGGCTGAAATTGCACTTTCACAGTATATAGACCTAACCAGTACCACAGAAAGAATTTTGTAAGTTTCTGTCCTGTCTTGTTGTATTTAACTTATCTCTAACTGTAAAATGTGTCTACAGTTTTCTCTTCCCGAATGTGTAAAATATGCTGTAAGACTATTCTTCCTTAAAAGTAATATTGTATGATGTTGCATGTTTTATGTTCTAATGAAATTAAAAGATAAATGTTTTTTAAAGAAAGAAAGAAAGAAAGAAAGAAAGAAAGAAAGAAAAAGAAAGAAAGAAAGAAAGAAATTAGGAAAATTAATAAGGTTTTCAAGTATATCCAATTCAGAAGGCTCAAATGTAATTGTCATGAAACATTGGTTTTAAAGACCAGTTTTTTGAGTTGCAAACCTTTTTTTGATTTGGTCAAGTCCAGTCTAAAGTCATCAAATTTGTGATTCAAGTCTGACTCAAGTCCAAATCATGTGACTGGATTCTATATTTAGCAGAATTTGAAGTAAATTCATGCTTTTCATAATTTCATCCTTAAGTTTGTGTATTAATTCCTTCCTACGTTCCAGCTACGAGATATTTTCAAATGGGTGATCACGTTGCACCAATAAAACTTAACGAATGTCTTAGCTAGAAACATATCTTAGCAAAAAATTTAATAATGTGTAAATCTGTAGTTAGGAAACATGTAGGGCTCTCCAATCACAAGCAATCAAATATGTGCAGTGAGAAGTCACTGCATCACAACCTGTATCTTAACTTCCAAATATTACAGCTTTAGCGGCAAACAATATATTAAACTTAACCAACCCTTTGTACATATATATGTATTCATTATTTGATATTCCCTAGGGACAAATGAATCTTTTTTTTTAATTCAAATATGCATACATAGAAAAATATGTTTCATAATAACATATTTTTTCAACTGAGATACCAAATCTGTCCTTCATATTTCTTTTCCTTGGCTTTCAAAACAGACAAAACAGCTTAGCTAATGTAACATATGTGTGAATGAGTGTTTTTTTTTTAATAAAGTGAGATCTTTAAATAACTTATATAGTTTGATTTCCACTATTTAATGTAAACTTAGCACACACACAGTGGGCTATACAATAACACAGCAGCAAATGTCCTCGGAGATTGTGGATGTAGGATTACCTTCAGAGACCTTGTCCAGCTAGTTGAATGGTAATGACAAGTGCATTAGCAGTTGCCTGGTTGTTTAGTAGGCTGAGGGTAATGAGGAAATCAATGGGCCACATTCATCACATCTTTAGCCACACAACTGAACGATGCAGAGCTGTTCCAGCAGTTGGCCTATAGCTCATTCCTCCTCACTACGAATAACATCTTTCCAACAGTCACGTATCAAACACATGACACAGAATAGCGCAAATCTGAATGCACTGTCTGAGTCGTACCTCAGCAATGTCAACAGGGATAAGTTGACCGGTTAACTGTTACTCCCTTATAGACTGGCATAAGCAGCCTGTCGATAGTAACTTGTAGCAGCCTGTGGGCTTCAATTAAATCCAACTTTTAACCCGCCAGTCAGTCGATGACAGCTAGACCTGCTACTTTTACTGTCTAACTTGTTTCTCTCACTCTGCTCCACATCCATACTGTGCTCCATCTTTATACCAAAGAATATCTAACAGCTCTGCCTGACAAATTCCCAGTTATTTGGTCATGTCATACTGTCATACTTTGTTCTAGTTTTGTACTTTGGTGATCGTACATCATTGTTAGCTGTTGTCCATAGGGCTCTAGTTAAGCTAACGTTAACTTCTGGAGCTTAGCTTCATTAATTTATCTGTTAACGCAGAAATAACAAAGGTTGGCAAACGTTATGCTGAATGATTCAGTGTAAATACTGTAGCACCAAACTAATGGAAAGACACAAGATGGTAAAAAGGCCGTTATCCTTTTCTCATATTCTGAGCCAAAAACTTTAACTTCAGTGGCACTTTAACTTGTTGTCTTTGATGGTGACGGCAACGAGATGCGGTTTACAAGCGTACACTGTGACCTGTAAATTTTGGCTTGTAATTTAAGCTTTTCATCAACCTTCTCAACAATAAAATGATGAGTATATCCCTCCAATGCATAGTTTAGGCCCTTTCGGTTACTTCTCAATGACATCTGATCGTTATGTCCCCAGAAATCATTTGCCTCCTGCGAAATGCTGTGTACTGTGACACCTGCCACACTTAATGTTGATAGCTTGTCCGAGTGAGTGGAGGGGGGTGTGGCTTAGCTATAGGTCAATTAGGGGGAAACCAATCTGGCAATTCATCGGTAAAAAAAACAACAAAAAAAAACCCTTTTTTTTCTTTTCTTCCTTTACCTCTGGAGGCACAGCCCGGAGTTTTTCGACTAACCGAAGTGCAGGGGCCTCGGCGATCGCTCACGCCCTTCACTTCTGGCGGTGCCGGTCCATGTTGTTTACAAATACTTCGGGTAGAAAACCAGCAGAGTTTAGCTATATATCACATTTTTCACGTCACTATATCACCATGTAGACTAATCTGATGTTTGTTAAGTCTATAAACACAATGATTGAACAAACGTTACTATTTCTGTGTGCACGTTTTGTAATTAATAA
>NC_065511.1:11817347-11909495 GCF_006386435.1 Epinephelus moara | reverse complement strand
ATTATAAGGCTACGAAAACCAAACGAATTTTATTTTATAGCGATTATACACTTGTATAAACATATTAATGGGTAGAATATTCAGATTCAGATTCAGATTGACAATAAACCATGCCAAATATTACACACTGGCCCTTTAAGGGTGAGATAAGACTCCACAAAGTCATTGGATTCAGACAAAAAATTGTCCGGTACATAACTCACGTAAAATGTAAAAATTGTCAATTCAAGATTTTGATAATTGTACAGATTAAACACTAGATACAGTATGTGTTAACTGGTGACCTTTAAAGGTGGACAGAGCCAGGCTGGCTGTTATCTTATTCAGTCTTTGTGCTAAGCTAAGCTAACCATCTCCAGCATAACATCTAGAGAACATATGAAAGTGTGGGACTGGGCAACATACTAATACTATATCATTATTGTAATATAAGGCCAGATATTGCCATAGATTTTTGATATCATAATATCTTAAGTGGTGTCTTTCCCTGGTTTTAAAGGCTGAATTACTGTAAAGTGATGTCATATCCTGAACTTAACAGTTTTTTATGAGTTGCCTTTACTCATTTAGTCGTTATATCCACATTACTGGTGACTATTTTAAAAAATAAATATTGTGGGAGAGCACCAACCCCACAATGCAGTATTGTTATGGAGGTATTCAGTAAAAAAAATATCGTCATTGTTGATTTTCAATTTTATCATCTAATTCTCAAGCAAGTGAAGCATATTTCCCAGTAGCCATTTCAGTCTGGGACAAGCAGGGACATACCCCCCTTCTTAGCAAAATGACCAAAATGTGTCCCCCTTGTTAACCTGCCATCCCTCTCCATCCAGGTCCAGATAAATTATTGAGGATTTTCAGCTTCGCTGGAGTGGTTCTGTTTAACTGGCGCAGCGTTTGTAGCACTGGTTTAGTAAACTTACAAACTACTAAAGGCTTCTCAACCAAGCAAATCAATAGACTGCGATAAACATTGCGGCTTGAGTGGGTAAAACTCACATACAGAAGAGTGACAAGACAAAAGACAACAGTCTGCCCCTGCTGGTATTTCCCAAAATGTTGAACTATTTCTTAAAATGTTCAACAAACACATACACGTAATTGGGGAATATTATGTGTCTTCAGTATGCTGTTCCTGAAAACCAAGTTTGCTCTTCAGATGACGTTGAAGAAATCAGACTCCTGCAGAAATCTACATCAATACGGCTACTTACAGTAAGTGCATGGAGGTGCACTATGATACCAGAGATTTTATGTTGTCATTGCACTTGAAATGATGCACTGAAGCACTGAAGTGCTGTACGTGGTTTCCACCATCTCGTTCCCTCAATCCTGCAGATGTTGTGTGCTCATAAGTTTGTTGATAAATATATCCATCTTTCTTGTTTAACTTGTTTAGCTTCCTCTGAATGTGAATTTTGTTTGTTTGCTTTTGTGAGCTTCATGTTTTTTTCTGCTCTGTCTGCCAGCAGGCGAGGCACCACTTCACATCCACTTTGTCAGATGTCCATTATTGCCAGGAGGTCCACATGTTAACCTTAGATGGGTGCTTCACATACTGAGACACTGAATGTACCACTCCTCAGAGAGTCACTGTTTCTTGGACTCTTGTACTAGTGGTGTGCCGTCTGATATAGCAACAATATCAGTGTATTCATTTCACACATTCTATCTGTTAATGTGTGGCTTTGAATGGTATGTTTGTAACTTGGACATGAATAGACTCCGGAGCTCACAGGACCTGATTGCTTGATGTGAGGGACCTAAACAATAGGGGTTATAGTTTCTCAGAAACCTGCGCAAATGAAAATTCATCCTCATTATTCATGACATCAAACAGGGCTGGGGCCCAAAGCGGGCTAATTTGCAGCTGAATGTGGGAGGCAGTGGAGACAGTGGCCTGTTTAGCATGTGTTTGTGTTGCAGAGGTGGTGGAGGGATGGAGGAGGAGAGGGCACCAGTGAGCCACAGCTGGTGTGCCACAGTCAACCTTCTACCTGCTGCTATCACAACTGACAGGCTGAGCCACAAACAGGGACTAATAGTCTCCCACTGACTGAAGTTGAGGCTGTGGACGCACACACAGGCCTTGTTACCTTCACTCTCTTCCTGGCTGTGCATCTGAGCCCGAGTTGTCAGCTTGTTTCTTCTGCTGCTGTCCTCTGACCCTGTCTCCTCACCTGTCTGCCTCTATCACTGAGAAGGACTAAAAATTCCAGTACATGGAGCTCCCCAGTATAATGCAGGGTCGTGTCCTCCTTAATATTTCCCTAAAATAAAGCCAGTTCCTCATACCTTTACGCTATAGGTGGATATCCAACTGTCCATCCTTATGATTACAACTTGTGTCCTTCCTATATCTCCCTGTACAACTTCCTACAGTTGTGTATATGCATGTCAACATGTATTAGAGTGTCTTTTCTTGTTCCTCCATGCTTTTTCCCCTTATATGTGTGTGTCTGCAGTAGGTGAAACCAGTTGTGTGTGTTTATTCTACCTGGTTTACCTGCTCCAGGAGAGCAGGCTGTCAGCAGCAGCCCCGTCACTTCACATCCACTCTGTCAGACCCCCATCATTGCCAGGAGGTCTGCATGTCAAGATTTGCGGACACTGGTTGTACAGCTGGGTCATTTTTAGTTGAAGGTGGTGCTTATTGGTTTGCATGCATGTTGTGTGCACACGGAGCCATTTGTTCCATTTGTCTCATCTCTTTCAAGATCTATCTGACCAACTGTGCGTGTTGACTCTACCTGCATTCATCTCCTGGTCTACCTGCTCCAGGAGAGCAGGCTGCCAGCAGCGAGGCAGTCACTCGACATCAGCTTTGACATCAGAGCTGCCTCTCTGTCAGACATGTTTTTGTTTTACCAACTGCGCTTCATCAGAGACAGAGTCAACTGAAATATTCAGCTGTGGAGCAAATATTGTGCCACACTATAAAAGAAATTCAGCTGTGTTTTTTTTTCCTATAAAGATTAGTTAAGACTGAACTTGGATTGTGGCCTTGTTATAACATAAACATCACAGTAGGTCTACTAGTTTTTCATTTGCCTTTGTCCGTGCTCCATTATGAGAAAAGCAGGTGCTGCAGTAGACTGAAAAAACATTGATGGCACTGAACAAAGACTAATCAGTCTATAGTAAAGATGTTGTATAGTCTAACCAATGGCTCCCACCTGGTCAAGGTGTTTTAGGTTTTCTGTCCTATCATGGATTTACAAGCATTCACCTGTTGTCAAAGCTCAGATCACTGACCAAACGACTGAAGGCAGCAGGCCCTTGCTGAGAACCACTTTAAGTTATATTCCTTAAGCTTTTATAACATCAAACCCATTTTCTGATTTTCCAATCCTCATTCTTACCCGCAAACATAGGCAAGGGCGTAGGATAGGGGGACAAAGGGTGAACTTCTCCTATGGCAGCAGGAAGAAACCTACCTGCTGGGAGAGATGGAGAGATCCAGAGCCTCTTATATGGCTCAGCTAGATGAGCGAAAACAGAGTAATAACACCCTCGAGTCTTCAGAGTGAAGATAGCTGAGCAGGAGCTGGAGAGCCATCGCGTTGAGTAGCAAGAGGACAAGTCATCCTTCCTTCAAGCCACAGCGAGCCTCAAAAACAGACTCTGTAGGGGAAGGAGCAGGGGTGGGAGGAGATAGAGAGCTCAATGAGGTCCCAGCTGGAAGATCTCGAGAGCCAGATCACAAAGAAGACGAAGAGAGAGTGGTACAGAAAACTCTTCTAATGGCTGCCTTCACAATTCCATGCTGAGGAAATTAAAAGCACACACACAAATAATCTCCTCTTACAAATACATACATTAAATTATCTTTTTTTTTTTCCTTTTAGACTTTTATTGGCAGCCAAAAATTTAACATATAATATAACAATACATAATATTTCCAAGTTGATAATATGGATACCAATACAGTTTTCCATTTTTATAAAAAGAAAAAGAAAATAAAAGAAAAGAGAAAAGGAAAGGAAAGAAAAAAATAAAATTAAATAAAATTTAAAAAAAAAGGTGGAGGACTTACAGAGACAGTATTATCTCAGTAATACAGGGGTAGGTGGGATACACCGGAAAAAACAGGTACAACCAGTACAGGTAATTCATTTCAGCACAATAGGTAGACCTTCTATAGATGGGGAAAGAGTCTTTTCAGATCCTGGGGAAAATGGGTATCCTTTGAATCCTGTCCATTATTTCATTCCATAAGGACTGATCCTCATTATACAGTTCTGTGAGGTAAGAGGCGGCTCCCTCCATGGAAATTGTCTCTAAAAATGTTTGAAACCATAGTCCTTTTCCCAGCTGATCTGCATCCTTCCAGTTAGTTGCAATCAATCTTTTAGCTGTCATACAACCAGTTGCTATTATTTGTTTGTTATATTTAGACCATGACCCCTTATCCATATAATTTAACAGACATATTACTGGGTTGCACCGGGTCGCAACCAACAGGGAAGCCAATAATTTCACCAAGGGATTGTGTTACACTTCTTGTGTAACACAATCTTGTTGACAATGCCAACAACAATCAGAGACGGAAGCGTTCATACTGTGTAGTAGAACAGGGGTAAAATATGTTCTATGTAGAATATTAGAATTTATTTTATTCTTTACTGATTTTGATATTTTATGTAGTGTTTTCCAGATTTGACTCCATTTTTCCATTTCTAATGTTCTCCCTAAGTCAGTCTCCCAGTTCAGTTTCTTTGGACTACATTCCAGTTATTTCCTGATGAACTGTTTAACATTTTATATAGTTTAGAGGCGATCTTATATTTCAGTTTGACCATTGATTCCAGCATGATTTCAGTCTCTGTCATTGTGGGTATATAAACCACTTATTTGCATGTTAGATAATCCTTATTGTCAGTTTTATATGAATCTAAAAGTTGGGCAAAAGATTTTAGTTTTCTGTCTCTAAGGTTTATCAAATCCCCAATAATTCTTATACCTTTGGTTTCCCAAGCCTCATTTTGAAGAGGTTTTCCATTCAATGTAAACCTGTAGTTGTTCCATAAGGGAACTCTCCCATACATTAAATTATCTCATGTTTGTTGGTCAGTTCTTTGGAATTTTACTTTGCACTACTACTTGTTTTATGAATAATCAAGGAGACAAGCACTGAAGTGTAATTGGGAAGACTGCGATCACATGACCAGTGTGCTGACAGGATGAAAGAAGGAGGAGGTAGTATAAAAAGCAAAATGTGGTGGATGGGTGAAATAAACACACTACTTTCCCTCAGGAGACTGGTGATCATGTCCCATGTGAAACTAAGTTAACTTAACAGGGTTAAGTTAACTGAGGCTTATCTAAAGTTATGGTACCATGTTTCTCTTCACAAACATTACCTACTTAATTTAACTTTCCTGAAACTAACCTACGTCAGTTTACGTTAAGTACATAATGTAACGACTTCCAACCATATTTTTTTCTCCTAAACCTACCCTACATAACTTAACTATTGACTGGAGCTTTAAATTCAATGCTGATCTGCCTGGAATTTCCACAATTTTGTTTGCATAGCAGCACACACTGATGTGTCGTAAATTCCTGCAATGAGAATTTATCGTACATTCATTTACTGTTACATGTTGTTCCCTTGTACCCTTGAAAGGGTTCATTCATCCAAATCATACAAAACATTTTTTTTCTTGTTCTAGTTTTACTTGCCCACGGTTTATAATATTTGTCTTTAAAATATCTGCTTCCACCTGAACACAATGGAGGGGGACTGAATTTTGTCAATGATGCTCACCACATTAAAAAAAAAAAAGAAATAAAAATGACCGTCATATCCTTGTGAATAGTTTTCAAAGAGACTATTTCATCACTTTAAAGTTCAGTAGTCATGAAATGGTCATAGCAAGGTCTATGGTTATATAAAGGACAGTGATTCTGTAAAGACATGCTGATGCTGAAATTTCATTTCTATGAGGGACAAAGACAAAATTCTTTGAACTAAGTGAGGAAATGAGTTTTTACTGTAACTGGGATGAACTGCCCTTTAACGTGGTCGTGGATACATTCACTAAAACAAACTGGTTCTGTCCAGTTGAGAGAGTGATGGGCTGACAGTCTTGCTGAGGCTCTGCTAACAGCAGTAATAAAGACCAGAGACACACTTAGGAACACATTCAATTGTGTCTGCATTGATCAGGTTGTCTGTGTACATCAGGTGGGTGGGTTTTGCACCTGTCAAATGTGAGATGCCTTTGATTTGAAGAGAAAAATTCCAGCTGCCTTCACGGTTCTGCAAGAAATAAGACAGCCTTGAGATTTTTAAGATGTATGTGTTTGCTGTTGGTAGTGACAGAGGACTAAGGACTCTTCAACATCCTGTGAGTGATTTGAACCTCTGAAGTGGCAACAACAACACATAATGGCAAGTTTTTTCTCTTTTGATTATTCTGTGAGAAACCTCACAGAGAATGTGTAGCTAAATTCTGACAAACATTGTAGATTTATTTTTTATTTTATTTTTATTTTTATTCATTTATTTGTGTTGATTGTTGGATTGTTGGTGAGGTTTTCCTTGAGCCAATTGTCTGGGCTTCCCTCGTCTTGGTGGAGAGAGCAACAGTTGCAGTATTAAGAACAAGAAAATGGCATAACCTTGGTGAGAAACACATCACTCATACACACTCTTGTGGCTGTGCTGAAATCTTAGATTGTTCTCACTCTTTGAAAAAAATACCCCAAGCAGCTTACATTTAATGTAGGCGGCAACCACTAGTGGCTGTAGTAATTCTAATGGGAGCAAAGGAAGAAGTCAGGTGATGAGGGTTAAAAAGTCCACAAATAAAGGTGATCGATGTGGATGGATAGGTCAGAAAACCAATGCATTCTCACTCCTAACTCATCAAATATCCATGCTTATTCAGGAGCTGTATATGTCAAACTATGACACTCTAGGTACCCCTCCAGCATCAGTTTTGGACTCTAGGGGACGTCACATCAATTTTCATTCTGATCTTGCATTGTGTCTTTTCAAAATAAACTTAGAAATTTACAATTTCAAATGTATACATCTCTTTTCAAAATAAACTTTAGGTAGGTTTACTTCCTGATGTTTAGGCAAGAAAAGCACCTGATTAGGTTTAGAAAAAACATCATCGTTTGGTTTAAAGTAAGTACGTTTGTTATTAACATAATGTAACATCACGTGACATACGTTACATACATCATATGACATATGTTATACTTGCACAGTATGCTACACATACTAGCACACTACCTTCTTATTAAAGTTACTCAGTTGACTTTTGGTCTCACTAAGGGGTGACTCTGTGTGTCGTTATCTAACGCCGAGGGCCACTGACCAAGTGTCTATATTTGACGAGTTTGAGACCAGGTTGCAAAAATTGCCCTGTGTGAAACCACAAGTCAACTTTGAGGTATTTAAACTTATGCAGGTACATAACAGCACGTAATGTACTCAATGTCACATTATCACATAATGAACTTAACATAACATGATGATATGACGTTGCATATGTTCCTATGTTAATATACGCAACAAACATAGTTAATTTAACCAAGCCATGATTCTTTTTCTTAACCTAAACCTAACTTGTAGGGGCAATCATTTAGAAAACACTTCTTGTGTGGTGTTTAATTTGTAGGAACAAATGACATATGTGGTTATATAGGTTGGAGGACTTGTTGTCGATTCTGGTTGATTGAGGCTGCTGTTAATATACGTAGTTATCTCGTGCTAATGTTGGAATGCTAACATACTCATAGCAACAATGCTAACATGCTAATGTTTAGCAAGTGTAGTATTATAATATGTTTACCATCCTAATTTAGAATTTTAGCATTCCTGATATGATAGCATATTAATATTTGCTAATTAATACTAAATACAAAGTACAGCAGAGGGTGATAGGAATGTCTTGATGGAGCAAATGGATTCTCCCTCTCTGACAGTAAACATACACAACTTTATCACACTATCACACTGTGTGCTGGAGATGTTGCTACCTCCTTTCAAGAAAATCCCTCTTTTTCTTTTTATTGTTATCACAACATAACAAAGAAATACAAAGAAATACAATTACATGTCTTGAACAAACATGTCGACCCCCCCCCCCCCCCCCCCACTCCCCGCCCTTTCAAATTATTCCAATTCTTGGTTGGGGATCAGGTTAGTGAGTTAGTCCATTTTCCATTGTATAGGGGGGGGGAAAAAAAACCATATCTCTGCAATATTAGGTACTGCAAAGTGCCACTGTTTACATGTCCCCAGGCTCTTCCATCACATGTGACAAATCTGTTCTCAGTACATAGCAAATGAAGGGGTCCCAGATCTGGTGAAAATTATGTTGTTGATGTTTTATTGTATATGTAATTTTCTCTAAGGGGAGAGTTGTAGATAGCTCAGACAACCACCTGCTTACACTTGGACTTCTGGTGTTTTTCCATGAGAGGGCTATTACTCTCTTGCTCTCTTACTCTCTCTGCCATTAACAGACTTAAGTCTACAAATATTCGTTGATATTTTTTAATCTTCAAATTATCTGGATATAAACCTAATATAAACAACTGTGGGACCAAGGGTATTTGAATCTGTAAAATATTTTGAATACATTGTTTTATTTCTTCTTGAATACATTGTTTTATTTCTTGCCCGTCTGCCTCGTGAGCCATTCTTAAGCTGGGTCCACGTCTCGCCATGGCTCTCATTGGAAAAGGCAAGGTTCAAATAAGGTGTGTCTGGCTGTGTAGTACTGAGACCAACATTGACCCTTCAGTTGCTCCAAAATTGGGATGTCTTAAAGGGACTCTATGCTAAATTCAGAGTGTATGAGCTATCTGGACACAGTTCTCAACATGGAGATGGCTGAGCCAGTGGCTAGCAGTTAATGGTGCTAACTCCATAAACAGCACTAAACAACAGCAACAGTGCTGACAGAGCTAACTGTGTTAACCAGGGTGGAACCGTAGGATGGGCACTACACTTCCACAATGACGCCGTCCCAATGTCAGCAGTAACTGCCATATTGCAGTGCAGTGCAAAGCATCAGGGATGAGCTAGCCACGTGCACCATTGCAGCCCATGCCGCAGCTGCCAGCCGTTGCCTACTTGCTCAATACTGGACCAATTTCAAAAATTGTTGTTCACATCAGTCTCTTTGACCAATTTACACGGGATTATAGTGTCCAGGTTGAAAAATGCCAAAGTCATCCTTTAACATGGGTACACTAACTGAACCAAACTGGTTCAGTCCAGTTGACAGAGTGATGGGCTGACAGTCTTGCTGAGGCAGTAATAAAGACCTGACACACACTTAAGAACACATTAAATAGTGTGGGCATTGATCAGGTTGTCTGTGTACATCAGGTGGGTGGATTTTGTACCTGTCAAATGTGAGATGCCTTTGATTTGAAGAAAAAAATTCCAGCTGCCTTTACGATTCTGCAAGAAATAAGACAGCCTTGAGATTTTTAAGATGTATGTGTTTGCTGTTGGTAGTGGCAGAGGACTAAGGACTCTTCAACATCCTGTGAGTGATTTGAACCTCTGAAGTGGCAACAACATCACATTGCACATAACAAACGCATTGAGTTTTTTTCTATTTTGATTATTCTGTGAGAAACCTGACAGAGAATGTATACCGTTTTACATTCTGTCAAACTGGTAGGTTTATTTCTTTATTTGTTTGTTTATTTATATTGAATCTAGGCATTGAAGTTTTCCTTGAGCCCACTATCTCAAGTTTCGTCGTCTAGGCAGAGAGATCAACAGATGCAGCATTATAAACAAGAAACTGGCATAGCCTTGATGAGAAACACATCATTCACACACACTCTTGGCTGTGCTGATTCTGAGATTGTCCTCCCCCACAAAAAATGACACTATAGGTTATTTGTACAAGCAGCTTATTACAATGAATATTTTTGTTTTATGTAGGTGGCGACCTCTAGTGGCTGTAGTAATTCTGACAGGGGCAAAGGAGGAACTCGGGTGATGAAGTATAAAGAGCGACAAAGTGTGTGTACAGAGATGGTGGATGTGGATGGTTGGTCATAAAACACAGGACTGTGACCCAGGAGACTGCTGCTTGTGTACCATTTGAAACCACAAGTCTACTTTGGGTTGATTTAACTAATATGTATGTACATAACGTTATGTTATGTACTTCACTACACAAAACATCACGTAACATCTACTGTATGTGTATGAAACGTGACGACATGACATTGTGTACATAAGTAAATTCAGTTACACAACAAATGTATGCTGCTTATTTTAACACAAACCATGACTGTTTTCCTAAATCTAGCCTAACCTAACTCATGGGGGTGCTAACTTAGGGAGGTGTTTTGTGGGTTGTTTTACAGGGCAGGAGCAAACAACGTATGTGGTTGTATGAGTCGGAGGACTTGTTGTGAAATCTGGTTGATTGAGGCTACCGTCAACATACAAACTGGTATCTCATGCTAATGCCTGCATGCTAACATGCTCATAGCAACACTGTTAAAATGCAAATGATTAGCCAGTGTAGTGTTTATCATCTTTACCATCTTAATTTAGCAATTTAGCATGTTAGCATAGTCAAGTCAAGAAAGTTTTAATTTGTATAGTGCAAAATCATAACAGTTAGCTCAGGACACTTTTTATAAAGAGCGAGTCTAGATAATACTCTTAATTTACACAAAACCAAGAAGTGAAAAAAATTCCCACCAAGAGCACGCACAATGGTGACAGTGGCAAGGAAAAACTTCCTTTTAGCATATATTAACATTTGCTAATTAATACCAAACCCAAAGTAAAGCAGAGGGTGATGGGAGTGACATTTGTTTTGCAGGTATTTGGTCATAAACCAGATTACAAATAAACATATGGACTTGATGATGGAATTAGATGAAAAGCAAGTCTGGCCATGGCTCTAATCACAAAAGGCATGACTCAATTAAAGCCTACAAACTGCAGTTCCTCTAATGACCACTAGGGGCTGGCTCCAGAAGCGAGTCAATCCCCATTGACACCCATATTAATATGCTTAAATTTACAACAGAAATAATCATGTTACAGCCTGGTACAAAAAAACAGTTTTGGTCTCAGTGGCCAGTTTCAATATTCATGACAACTGTACTGGGGCTGAATTTTTATATATATCATCCATTTACATTTTAAAAAGACTAAAAGTTCAGCCTTGCTGCATTTCAAAGTAGCTGAATACAGGTCGCTTGGACAGTGACTTCCGGAGTCAGAAGCTGACAAAAAAAACTGTCCTTTCACATGTGAATGATACACAGCCTGAAAGATACACTATGTAATGCTGACCAGCACATCATATTTTCAAGTGGGAAGTCCATGACAAAGCATCAATATGTGACAAGGATGAGTGATGTTGTAAAGTTCCATATATTTAAGGACAGGGCTGCTTTTAGTGAGTGAGTGAGGGTTGGCACTACACTTCCATGATGAGCGCCTAACAAGAGCAGTGCAAAGTGACAGTGATGAGCTAGCCAGTAGGATACGCACGTACTAACTTGCAGTTGCAGCTGGGCCAGCTTACCACAGCAAACCACAGAGAAGCTTGAATTACAACATACACGAAGGTAGCGTGACTTTATTCTCTTCACAAGACACCAATCATCCACTATGTCTAGCAAATAGTTTGCTGCTGGATTAATGCTCTGAATGTGGCATACAGGTCCTTTGACCCAAAAGAAAGGAAGTCCTGTTTTGCATAGCTCAAGACTTTATTGGATGGAGAAAATTTTTGCTTGTATCCACACGGAAACACACACACCACACACATTGATCAAGACACCATTGGACCTCAGGACCTGATGTTTGTAGCCAGCATAACAGCTTCATTTTTAATTTTTTTTGGCATTAACCTCCTTTTTCTCACATCACAAACTACTGAATAGAGGCTAAATGATTTCACACCACAACACAGTCGAAGAAAAGAAAAAGATAAACATAAGCTACAAGGCTCTCATTTGAATGCACAAATGAGAATTCCCATTTTTTGTTGTTCTTTTGTCTCCAGTCACATTCAAGCATTTAAACCAGCTAAATGAAGCACTGAGAATACAAACACTGTCAGTCATCCTTTTTGCCATTGGTACAACAAATAATTCAGTTATCATTAAGTGTCTGGTATGTTCAGTCAGACTGATTTTAAAAGAAATCCCACAGTATTAAAACTTTGATCGGCATAGTTTCCATGTTTGTTGACAAAAATATCACAAGGGATTTTATTCAGAATTTCACCCCCACAAGACCGTCTGAGCACTTTCTTCTCAAGAAATTCCTCAATGAAACATTTTCTTTTCAGCTTGTCAGTTTTTACAGTGAATGCAGTGAATAGCATATCCAGTAGGTTTTAAACCCCAACGTGAAATATTCACTATCTTTATCACATCTCATCCATTGCTTGGTCAGTGAAGGCGAGCGGCTGAAAAGGATTCCTGTGATCAAGGATACCCACATCAGGCTTTAGGAGAGACTGATTCGTAGCCTGGAAACAAGTCGACCCTGGTGTGGTGGTTGGGCCTGCCGGTGAAGTCTGGTTTTGGATCGAATTTTAGGCTGGGAGTCAAACTCTCTCAATCAAACTCCTTTTTTCCAATGTTCCCACTAATGAACGGCACTAATTGATTGAGAACGCTGGTGGGAGGGGATGAGCGAGCAGGGTGTTATAGTGTGAGAGAGTGAAGGGGGTTTGAACACAAACAGCGCCTGGACTCGGTCCAAACTGATGTGGGGGCCCACAGCGGACAGCACTGAGTATTGTACATAGAGGAGAGGATATAATACAGGGTACAGTGAACACAGGGGAGCAGACACATAAAGAGACAGACAGCTCTGAAGCCATTCTCCTGCTGAGAGTGAAAACACTTTGGAGTTAATTACAATAATTCCTGTGGGTTGAATCATGGCGTGCATTTGTGGCCAATCATAATGAGAATACATGTTTGGTATACATTCTGGGGGAAGATGTTATGTGCATCACACTGGCCTTTTCTTCTTTTTGTATTAAACAGACAATATGCAAGAACCACCAAGAATGTATTACTTCACGTTACATTCACCCGCACGAACCTCTTTTTTTTCTAGGGAATTCCTTCCAAACAAGCTAGCTTGGGTACGCCATTGCTGAACTCTTCTTATGGTATGAGTGAGGTCATCATCCCTGTGGGAAAATCTCATTTGATCACTCGTATCTGCAATCTCATTCTTTCAAATGCTATCCAATGCTTGTGACCAGTAGGTGAACAAGGATCAACCAGAAAATTGAAAGCTTTGCTTTGTTGTTCAGTTCTACCTGAACCATCACAGGCACAGGCACCTGACTCACACTCAACCCCACCATCCATTTCACCCCCACTAATGGAAAATCCTTCAGGATATCTGGACTGCTCCACTTTGGGCTGCTGTTATCTGGGAGGAAAAGGCCAAATTTTTCAGAGAGAGAGTCAAAAGCTTTCACTCGAGTCCAAACAGACAGTGCTTGACTTGGGAGGTGATCACAGGCATGGAGTGCCAGGGCATTCGATTTCTGTCCAACTTGTTAATCAATACTGCCACTTTGAAATGAATGTAGGTGTTCATGGTGTAGTTATTGTAAGTGTCACTGAAAATAAATCAATTTCTTGCACAAACAAGCAAAGAGAGGGAACAGCTGTGTGAGGCACCAGAAGTTACCCCTTAAAGGTCCAGTATCTAGGATTGTTTGTTGTGTTTTTTTAACATCTGAATGAGCTGTTTATCTGGATCTTAACTAATCAGAGAAAAAAGTGAGCACAGATTAGCTAGTGCTAGGTTTGCGGCTCGTCATTAACATGCCAAACGGCGTCCAAGAAACACTGATTTGTGACGTAAATCTGCTTTATCTGTGTTTTAACTGATTTAAATCACATGGTCTGTTTGTTTTAGAGAGAAAGAGACCTCTGTGGATAATCTGGCTCCTGCAAAACCTTCTGAACAATGACTCTCAGTTTCAGCTGGTTGCAGTTTGCAATCCTCACCACTAGATGTCACTAAATCCCCCTAAATCCAGTTCACTGTTCCATTAATGGGCTGTACAAAGCCTAACAGGTATCTGGTGGAACGTTTTTTGGTAACTTCTACATATGATTTACCATCAGTGTAGAGGCAACATATTTTGAAATGTAGTAATTAGAGTACATTACAGTTACTAATCCCAGTAACACGCCGCTACTTTGACATCTTATGGGAACATTGATGGATAGATTTTGACAGGTGTGGGGGAGGTATTTAGACTTCAGAAAGAGCAGAAATGTGACTCACTCACTTACTAATGTCAGCCACAGCCTACACTCAGGTATCACCTGGTTTTGTTCAGAGCTAGTGGGTGTGTTGACACCGTGGCTTCACTGTGAGAACGGGACCTTCACACCAAGGCCGGTAAATAAAAGCAAGATTTATGCATGGAGGAGAAGCTGTCTGAGCACAGAGTGAATGTACTTCAATCTGTGTGTAAAATGTGAGTAAAATACTTACAACAACAGAGGACAGAGGTGTTGGCATTTTGGCCACTGACACAATGCATGCAGACCCTTTGTTATACCATCATTATCCCTGACTTCCTTATTAATAAAGTCACTGTGTCATGTTGAGAAACAAACAGCAATTCTTGTCTCTTAATTTTCTAATACAACATTTCTTAGAGGGAAGTTATTATAAAACATACCTCAATCCATGATGCACCAATAGAGGCATCAAACAAAAGAGCACTCATAGAAAGCATTCAGATTTGAGATTTATAAAATCCGGGCACATGTGTAACCCTGAACCCTATGGAAGGAAAAAGGAAATATATACGAATGGGTGGCTCTTGTTATATATACTTTTTAAGGTGAAGTATTTTTATAGTGTCACTACCATGACATGTTAAAGAAAAGGGGCAGAAGAGATTGAATATAGTGCCACTCTATGAGCAGATTCTTTCAAATTTTCACAAATAGAAGTGGACAATATACCACATCAAGGTCACACCCATTTTTACTGCATTTACAGCTTGTAGAAAGGAGGCAGTAATTCACCAGTGGCCAGTTTTAAGTATGAAAGTGCCAGAGACTGTCCTTGTTGGATGTCTGCCCTTTGCACTTACTTTGCAGTGACACACAGCCAAGGGAAAGTACAGTTGTAGGGTGAGAGGAGGTATGCAATGTCAGGCAGAAAATTTCATATGGGCAACACAAAACATGAAGTAAAATATAGCAGCATCTTAAATACAGGTGACAGAAGTGAAGCCTACCATGCTCAGGCCTGTTTTAGATTATAATAGTGTGTATCACATCAATGGGATATCTAAAAAATGGCCGCAGTTGTGTTCTCTCCTGTTGTGTAAAGTGAAAGGTGTTTGACTGGTCAGTGGAGTGGAAGTGTGTGGAAAGCAGCCGCTGACATGACAGCATACCAAACCTGCTGGAGTCCTCAACGTGCAAATCAGAGGTGGCGGCTTGTATTTTGCCACCTCAAGACTCCTGCCTTAAAGAAATACTTAACCCACAAAATTATCATTTGTATATCAGTTATTCACCTGTGTTGAGTTGAATTTATGAAGAAAACTATGTTTTTTTTCCCGTGCATTCACCGTGAACGAAAAATCCAAAAAATGGAGAAAATTCTCGATGAGCTGGAGTGAAGGGGGTCTGCATTTAACATCAAAGCATCCATTTACAAACTCTCATGCAACTCCTGCAGTATAATCCAAATCTCATTTATCCAGTTGTATGCTCAGTACTTCCCAGACACATGCATTTTTGCGAAAAGGTTACTATTTAAACTCTGCTTAACGGAAGAGTGTTTTCAATGTTTTAGCAAAAATTCATGTGTTTGGGAAGTACTGTGCTTTGACTGGATAAATAAGACTTGGATTATACTGCACAAGTTGTGTGGGAATTTGTAAACAGATGTTTTGATATAGTTTTGGTGTTGTTAAAATAACCCCCTATGACTTAAAATCATCAAGAATATTCTCCATTTTTGGATTCTTCGTTCACTGTGGAAGCATGCAAGAAGAACTAAATTTAAGAATTCAAGGTAACACAAGATGAGCAGTTCATATACAACTGGTCATTGTGTGGGTTAAGTATTCCTTCAATAATTAATAAATAATTATTATCAAGTTTTTTTTTAAGTATTATGGAAGCACTGGTGAAATGGAACTAAATGCATTTTCTCAAGTACTGTATTTAATCACAAATCTGAATTATTTGTACTTGAGTAATCCCATCTGATGGCACTTTATGTTTTTTACTCCAGCACATTATTTTGAGTACTATAGCTACTTACAAATTAAGCATCTATAAAAGTCTATAAATCTATGAAACATGATGCATTGTTATTAAAGATTATTCTAACAGCTTATAAATTGGTGAGAATTAGCTCCACCTGACACCAGAAAAACGGTAATTACACGCATGTGATTATATGATCATATTATCACCAGTATTTTGCATTGAGTACATTTGATACTGTAAATAGGGTACAATTTGCTAATAATACTAACTTTAATTAAGTAGTGTTTTAATGCAGGACTTCCTACTTGTAATCTGTATTTTTTAGTTGCAATATTGCTATTTTTATTTAATCCTAAGGCATCTTATAGGAGAAATCATTGTTATTATTATTATGACTATTATTATTGGCAGAAGTATAAAAAGAAGACAGACTCGTACAGCTTTGCTTCATCAGCTGTGCATTAACGTTTTCCTTTATGGCAACAGGCCCGACTCTCTCATTTCTCTGTTCAGCTGCACAAAACACCAAACTTCATGCATATTAGAGAACATCATCAGATGCAACATGGAAAACGTTGTTATTGATTTTGAACACAGACAAAAAAAGAAAACCTCAAACAACTTTTATGATGTTTTAAATTAAATTTATTCAAAAACCAACGACTGACGGGAGTAAAATATTGCGCTCATAGACAATATCACTTATAAACAAACGTATACAACACTTCTCCACTGAAATGTGAAATATCATACTTTACACTTCTTTACATAGGCTATAACTGCAATCAATACAATTTTCTTTCTCTAGAAATAATTCCTTAAATAAATTGGGCGCTGCTGCTGCTGCTGCTGCTGCTGCTTGCTGCTTCTTTCAGAGCAGCGTGCCTCGGCAAGAAAAGTGCAAATTTAAGTCCAGTGTGTTTCTCAGCGAGGCGCAGGGGATGTCATGAAAGTATATTCGTTCATAATAATCTTAATGCATCGGTTATGATGAAATAAAATGCCCATTGCTGTTTTTAAAGTGCAACTGACAGTTTAGAGGGGAATACGGGAAAGTTGCGATTTTTTTCACAATGAAAAAAAAAACAAAATAAAAAAGAATCATATTCTTTTGCAGTTTATAATTTCCCAGAAAGCGTCCATATGCTGAGTGATGGAATGTAGTGCTCTTTTTTTTGGATCAGGCCTTTAGTTAATTCAATCCATAGATCTCAGGGGGAGACATGATACAACAGACAGTCGTTACCTTTCTTTTCTTTTTCCCTTTTTTAATTTAAGAGGTAATTTAGTCTCATATACTGCCTTGACTTTCTTTTTTTTAAAGCGACTGAAAGGCGATGTTGTATCATTGTTCTTGTGTTGTCTGTCGTTTCTCTGATGGTTTTGTAGAATTGTCAGTATTTTCAGACGCAAGAGATAAAGACAGATTTCGCCATTTGCATAAAGATATGAAAACAATTATGATTATTTGCATTATAGTCAAACGAAAATGTCTGCAGCATCTCTGGCAGACTTTTGTTCGGCGTGGTTAAAAGCGTGCCAGAACCAAAGGCCACAGGTTATTTGGCAGAGCAGGGGAACATTGTTGAAGTGTACTGTAAATAACAACTAAATATATCGATTTTTCCCTCGAATATGTCATGATAAAACACCAAACAAAAACAAAAGTACCCCCTAAATCAAAAGTAATATTTTAACTGCGATTTTTCTTTTTTAACTTTGGGAATTTTTGTGCCATGTTGTTCAGACGCCCTTGGGTCAGTAAAATGTAAAAATGAAAGGTTCAGTACAAGACTAAATGACGTGTTTTCTTGTGTACATAATTTAAAGTCAATGAGCAGTCTCTCTGTGGGGATGAAAACATCTCAGTCATTATTTTTGCTCGACTCTTGGTCGCTCTGGTCGTCGGTGAAGCACACGTCCACATCACTGTCATTGTCGCTCTTTTGCTCTGCGTCCTCGAACAGGCCGCCCGGTTTGTCGTCCAGTTTCTTGACGGTCTGCCCGGGGTGTCTGGACTTGACGTGTCTCTCCAGATCCCGCCTCCGCACCAGCACCTTCCCGCAGAAGTCGCACCTGTAGGGCGTGTTCCCCTCCGCGTGGAGCCGGATGTGTTTGTTCAGGTTGCTGGGGTCTCCAAACGGCCTGAAGCACACTTTGCACTTGAGCGGTTTGTAACCTGTGTGAGTCCTCATGTGGATTTTCAGGCCGTATTTCCTGGAGTACAGCTTGCCGCAGTACAGACACAAGTGTCCCTTTTTCGGCTTGCCAGACCCGGCGTTGCTGGCGCTCCCGGTGGGGATTGAGTCCAACCTCGTTCGGTTCTTCTCCGAGGCGATTTCAGAGAGCTGCTGCGTGTGCATGGCGATCTCCCGGTCGATGTTGGTGATTGAGCCCAGGTCGTGGTTCAGTGACGGCGCACCAAAGTAGGACATGGACTCCGGGTACTTGAGGAGGTTGCTGAAGTGGAATTTGAGCGGATAGTAAGGTGAGCTGTACAGGAGCTCCCCGTTATAGACAGTGAGGGGCATGAGAGGGATGTTACAGTCTCCACCGTATGTCTTGACCCCGTCGAAGTGAGGGAGAGAGAACCTCTCAAAATGGAGTCCAGGGGGCATCTGGGGGTAACGGGACGGGGACAGGCCAGAGTGCATCCGACTCTCTACGTGCTTGAAAGCTGATGTCTCCTCCATGTGAGGCAGCAACGGGAAACCCCGGATAGCGTTTGTGCATGGCACCATCGGAGATGCGGAGTCCATAATTGCAGGTGCGCACTTGGGAGGGTGGTTCCCTCCTCCATTTAGAGTCTCACCTACATTGCGGATAGGTTTCATGTTTCCAATGAGTTTGCTGAATCCCAGGCCACTCAGCTTCCCGTTTGCGTCCTCTCTGGAGGCGTCCGCGCCCGGGACTTTGGAGATGCCGGTCGGTTTGAAGGCAGAGCGCACACCCGGGTGGAAGCCCATGCTGCTCAGAACTGATGATGTGGCGCCGAGGCCGAGGATGTGTCCCTGGTTCCTGGCTGAGGTAACGCTCATGTCGAGGGCCCTGTCCTGCTCCTCTGAGCTGCTTTTCTTTGACAGTCCCACTTTGTGTAGAAACGGCGAGGAGGCCACTGCCCGCCTGCCTGAGTCTGAGATGGAGGAGTTACTGTGCCCGCTCCTCGGAGAGGTGGAAGTGTTAGGGATGTCTCCAGACTTTGGTGACCTGCTGAAGGTCTCCGTGCCTCTGGCCTGCTCGCTGTTCACAAACCCCCGCCCGTTGCTCAGGGCGCAGTGGAAGTGGACGTGGGCCTTGAGTGTGTTCGGGTATTTGAATATTCTCCAGCAGTACCAGCAGATGTAACGCTCCTCACCTGTAGAGACAACAGCAAACATGGCATTAATGATCAGATGGATGCGGATCATTATGTCACACAACAGTACGTGAAGCCAGATAATACAATCACACAATAGTTATACAATTATACAATGTATTCCCGTGCGTAAAATGCCTGGTCCGTGCGTAAAATGAAAATAACAGGTCTGGCAACCTGTAAAGAAAGACCTGTGAACGCCCACACAGACAAGTGACTCTCCTCTTCCCCCAGTACCTCTTTAACAACACACAGCAGGCACACATAAATTAAACAGAGGATAATAGAACATGTAAACATAATGCAGTGTTTAGCATTAAGGTCGGGGGTTGTTATATTAAAACATTGCATCCATGGTCCCTTGAAAATACCGCTTTAAATAGTAACATTTTTATCAGTCACTGCTGCACATCACCTGATATTTAGGGGGAATAATGGGTGCGACCCTGTTTCTAAGATCTGGTGCCAAATGGAAATATACTCAGGAGGCCAATTCAATGACCCCCAGCCGAGCACTCAGAGGTTAATATAGATGTAATGATTTTGTAATCCTCATACGGGCCATTGTTTATGATCGCCATCAAAAGAGCAAACGCCCTGCCCAATCTGGCGCTCAGAAACCGATGCATTGAATGCGGGACTTTCCCCTGTCTGTGCGCTTTCCCGTGGAAGTGACAGCAGCTGTTGCTTGAAATCGCAAGTCTTCAGAAACAATGGCTCCGGCCCATCTGTTGACGCCTAATAATGGGAGAGAGCGTATGTCCAGGAGCGCACACGGTGTGTTGGGCCGGAGAATCAGGGCAATATACACCCCATATAAAAGTTAGCATTCATTAGGCCACAATACCTTGACGCACCCACCTAATTTACCGTGAAGCACTTGTTTTTGAATTTATTTGCTTTTGAATACATGAATATTAATGACGCGATGACATTTGTTAACCTCCGTATCGCAACTGAATCACCAGCCTCTTCTTTTTCCAGGGTCACAGAGACACGACGTTTTATGCCTTTATTTTTTTCTTCTAGTGTGCTTCAAGCACCGTAATTACTTTTTCACAATTATTATTTTTCTCTCGATGCAACTTTGATATCATTCAAAGCTCAGTTTCTATTATATTTACTCAGTCAGTTAAGAGGCCCTTCCAGGTCTAAATGAAAATCATCGTCAATCGATGGAATCCCCTGCACATTTCCTCTCTATATATACGGATTAGTTCCTGTGTTTTGCCAAGATTGGGACATAATAGGAAATAATCCCAAAGCGTTACCGCCAGATTATCATTACCAACCCAAACAAACGGATTAAAAGACCAAACACAGATTTATGACAAAACTAATCCACACAGGAAACCATCAGATAATCTGAAATGAAAGAATATCCATGGTAATTAATGCCAAGATAATTCCTCATCAATTGTATTTGATGTCCTGTGATGTCTAATATTTTTTTGCAATCGGATTTATTTTTGCTTGTCATTATTGAATTATTGAATTACAATGGCCCACACCAAATCACTGCTTATGTAGGCCTGAAGTAAAATGTCCTCCATTTATTCAAACAATTTGAACTTTATTTCCAATTGCAAAGCGATTCTTACATTTATTTTATTTTCATTTTATAAAAAAAGGTTGGTGTTTTTATGTATTCTATCTTCAATAATTGAATAAATGAAAAAAGCTGCCTGAGGAAAAAACAACATGCAATTGATTTCCATCTCTGAGCGATACAGCAGGGACATCACGGGTATTGGCAGTCATTTAACTGTGCAGTGACAGACCTTTCAACATGTCGATGTGTCAGAGTCAGACCACAGTTTGTTGCATGACACCAGAATTAATAGTAAACAACATTATGCGCAATACAAAAATCAGAAAAATAAAATAAATTCAAACTGCTAAAGTTCTTTTTTGCGTAGTAATTTGAATTATTATTATTATCACAACTAAACTCACAATTTACCTGTAGCTAATAAATTATTTTATCTCCAGACAGCAGGCCGTTTGGTTAAGCTCTCCCCCCCGGATCATTATTAGCAGTCTCATTTACCTTTCTCGTCGTGCGTGGGAGTGGCCGTAGTGGGGATGTCGTACCACTGGGCCAGAGCGTTGGAGTACCAAACACTGAGCTCCTCTCCTGCAGGGATTTCTCTCAGCACGCGGTAGAAAATCTTAAATCAGAAAAGGGAAACAGAGATGAAGTGTCCAAATGGTGGAGGGGAAAAATCTGACATTGGCCTTTAAAGAGTGTGATGTGATGAAAATTCACCTGTCCGCCAGGTAAGTCCGACACAGCCTCCAGGTTTTGCTCTTGACTGTTTCTGGCGGCGCGGATCAATCCGATCCAGTCTGGCACGGGACAGCCCGACTCATCCACAAACTCCCCCCGAACCAAGCGGATCTAAGCCAGCAAACAAAGAGTCAGAGTGTGCGTGAGCTTTACTATGACTATGACAGGAATGATTGGGAATATGAACACCATGGCTCTCATAGACAAACACATGCAGGTAGAAGTTGAAACAAATACCTAAAGAAATACTTAAACGAGCACATTTTGCTGTTTTCCTCTCCAGAATGTATTTATATCTCAATTTGTATCGATTAAACTCATTTATTTGTTTATTCATATTTTAATTGAACGAATTTTCTCACCAGCATCGTCGCCCATCACTGCTGTCTGCAGTATTACCTGGAGGTGCTGCGGCCACGCATGACCAAAACGCGCTTAATGCGTCTTTATCCGCTCTGCTGATAATTTACTAAAGAGAATGACACTCGGGCCTAATTGAGTTGATATGGGAAACGAATTTGAGGAGTGTCAGAGCGTTTCTAAACTGTTCAAGGACATTAAAGATCGAAGCGTGACATTTGACACAGAGATTGCACCTGATGATCGCCGGCGGCCCGGGGCCACGCATTTAGACGCATCAATCACAACCCGCTGACAGCTGCAACAATAACAGGGTGCGGTTAGAGCCGCAAATTGTTTTATCCTGTGCGTGTAAAAATAGCGTTTGAAAGTTGTATTTTTTTTAAAGATGATTTTTAATTTATTTTTTTAAATTTCTGGAGACTTTTATTTTCTAATTATTTGCTCATCTGGACTTCCAAAAAAATACCACCACACTACTGTTATCCAGAACAACCCCAGTCCATTAACATGAATTTCCTTTAATTTTATCTTTTATCAGTGTTAATATTATTATAATAAGCATTTTTCGTAGCCCCAGGCTGCGACCCGGCCTCAGTGGCATCTTTCTGTGGCCGGATTACATTAACATTAAACGGCTCATCGGGATAACAGGCCCGCCAGGCGGTGAAATGTGAAGCGGCTGAGGGCATGAAATCCCACACAGCACAGCCGGGTCGCCCATTAGGCCGGTTAAGTAGAAGCACAGACTGACAAGTCGGCCACTAATGGAGCGCAATTATTTCCAACTTGACAGGCCAAACCAATTAATAAGCGAAGGCCCGATGGAGTTTGACAGTGCAGCTTTAAAATCCAAATCAGTCTGTTTGTTTTTAACTAAAATTTAAAGGGAATATAAAATAGTGTGTTTAGATATTAAATGGGTTATTTTTGTAAGTGGTTGCTAAATTTTCTTACAAAAAAATAGAAGAAAAATAGTAAAACTGTTTGAAAAAAAGTTTTACAGTAACTAAATTGGTGATAAATTAAAACTTAAAAGTTAATTCAAAAATAGCAACCCTTACTCAAAGCTATCCAGTGCACCAGAATGACCCGCATCACCTCAAAATATTTCAAAATAAGAGCCCTTTTCAGGCTGCATGGTCAAATGCATTCAATTAATCTAAAATTTAGAGATGATCATATTTTTTTTTTTTTTTTTTTTTTAAAGGTTTTCAGTGTTTTAAACTTACCTTCTTCTTGGGTCCAACTTCTTTACGATCCGACACGTACTTCCCGAGTTTGAAGATGCCCGGTACCGGTCCTATCCGGAGCCCGGCCGGGATGCTGCAGTCCGCAAACACACTGACGGTGGTGGACGCCCGGGTGGCTTGCATGGCGTGGGGTGAGATCAGAACCATGAAGACTGATGGAGACCGAGTGGGGAGAGTGCAGGGAAGGAGGAGGAAGAAGAGGAGGAGGAGGAGGAAGATGAAGAGAGGATGAGGACCGGCCGATATCCGCCCTCAGAGTGACGCGGTGGCGTTAAGCTCTCCGGCTTTTCTAGTGATGGTGCAGCCAAGGTGGCCCCCCTCCTCTCCACACCCTCCACCCCTCCCGACCTCAGGATGCAAGTGTGTATGGGAAGGGGGGGGTGCAGAGAGGTGATGCTGTGCTATAAGGTAGTTTCAAGGGGGGCGAAGCGGTCCTGAGTTTGCAGCAGCAGTGAGGAGTGTGTGCGTGTGTGTGTGTGTAAGTGAGTGTGAGAGAGTTGGGCTCTCCCAGCAGCTGTGAGGACAGGGAAAACGGGCCGGCCTGGTCACATGGAGACTTTCCCTCACCCCGCCGCATAATGAATTGCTCCAAAACGGTCAAGAGACACAAAGGGCCAGGCGACCTTCCCATCCCCAAAATCCAATTTGTCAAGGGCAGAGAAAAGAGGGAGCAGAATCAAAGGTCCACAGCGACCATTAATCCTCAGCATGTGGCTTTGTCCCAGAGACAGTTCCGATATTTTAACTGACAAATCCACTGTATAATTTCTCCATAAATCCTCACCCTTTCCCATTCTTCCCTTTCAAGCCGGGTTTTGGAAATCAGTGGCTACTTTAAATCTACTTGGCTGGCATTCTTTGGGTTTTATATACTTCAAAGCGCTTTCTTCTCCCTCCTCCTTTGTTTCCTTAGTTTAACAAAAGAGCAGGAAAGTTTAGAGGACTTGTTAACTTCTATTGACTCTCGGCGTGTGCCGGGTTGAGATCAGGCAGGTACTGAAAAGGAACCAGCAGCAGGAAGAGAGGAGGAAAAAAAACCTGCACCATCTTCCCAACGCACACACACTTGTGGTTTTCTTGTCTTGTCCTGTTCATTCAACACGTATTTTCTGCTGCATTGATCTGCAAGGGTGAGGAGAAATACACATATAATTTTAGGATATTTTTGGTTAATAGCTAAATTCAGGCATCTGTTTTAGTGAAATATTACATTTAGAATTATTTTTTAAAGATGCTCCTCTGCAAAATCAGTCGCACAAACTGGAATGCAACAGGACAATCATATGTGACATAAAATCTTTATTAGGGGAAGATCAGAAATATTAATCATTCAGTATTTAATTTGATATGGCCATTTTAAATCCATGATTAATGCAAAAAAAAGTGGAATATGATAGAAATGATTGTGATTAAATGATTGATTCAAGGTGTTCAACTAATTGACTTGAGTGTCTTGATTGACTGATTGATTTTACAATATAAAAAAATAAAAGAAATCATGTCCTGTCCTATGAAAACCATGTATCTCCAAAACTTTGCACGAGTTAAGTAAAGCTGCTCTGCTTTCACTTTTGTGACACGACATATTTCAGATAGTAGGCCTACAGCTGCTTTTTTATAGTTTATATAATTTGAAGTAGGTGGATTTTCCCATAGTTATTATTATTTAATACTATATATATGTAAAAAAAAATAAATAAATAATAAATTGCAAAAATATGGAGATGCATGATTTTATTGCAGCATGATATTAAAAGTCAAATGTAACATTTGACTCAGAACTTTGGAGTAATGGCACCATCAATCCAGCTGTGACTGCATTCATATTATCATGGGCATAATATATAATATAATTCTGCACATTACTTCTGACCACATGACTTAAATGATTGATTCACTTGTTGGTTCACTTGTGTTAATGGCATGCAGTCATAAAGTGTATTGTGTCTCCAGCATGTGGCTCAGTGCAGCAGGTTGTTTAAAGTTGATGGAGCCTTTTGATGATGCAGTGATGCACAGAGAAGAAGACCAAGAACCTGTGGGAGATCAGTGCAGACCATGATCATGTTGACCTCTGACCTGCCCACTGTGGACAAGTAGCCTCTAGTTGAGATGCCCCAACATCTCCAGGATATTATAACAAAGAATATGAAATGATAAAATGCTCAGGAATTATCAGTTTTATACCTTCATGCAGCATTTAGTAGCAATGATTAAAATACAGAACACAAAACCAACATGAAACACAATCTTCAGATTGAATCAGAGCATTCATTAATGTCAGCATAGTTTAAAATCTCTTCGTGTATAAATGTCTATAATAAAATGTTGTAAATAAACTAATAGACATTAATCTCCCTCTGTCTCTGCAGGCATCCCGTGTTGCTCCCCTCTCTATCTCCTCCCTGCGCTCCTCCACAGTCTCAAAGAGCCTGAACGACACGCGAACAATCTCATCAATGGGCGCAATGTTTGCGCCTGGCTGTGCGGAGAGGTTATTTATTAACGCCTCGCCATTTGCGGCTGGTTCCCATCCACCCCTGCGCTGCTTTTAAAGCCCCGCACTTCTCCACAGTGAAATTAATTATTCTCCGAGGAGGGAGGGGGGGGAGTCGCTGGGGTGAATCCCCGCTCCACTGTGCGCTCCGAAGCCCCGAAGAGCGCTCAAAAGACTCGGTGTCAGAGTGAAAACAGTGTTGGGAGCAAATGGGATGGAAAATTAAATGAAATTAAATGGCTTGACCGGCGGTATTGTTCCTCCTTCTTTTTTAAAAGAAAAAAGACACATTAATTACATGGTCGGATCTTTATTCTGGGACAATATTGCGGAGTCCATCAACAACATTCCGCCAGTGCGCTTCTCTTAAATGAACTCTCTTTAATAAACGTAAATAACGAGCTGAGAAGAATCGGAGTTGGGAGAGAGGAGGGTGACGTTTTTATGAGCGGCCCTGCCTGGCTCTTGCCAGCCTTTTTTGGATTTTAACTGTTTAAACGGTGGGGCTCTGATTTAACTGGTTGGCCATTAATGAGCCATGAATATAGAGGAACAACCTGTCTGCAAAGCAACGCGGTAAATACAGAGAGCAATGCCCCACCAGGGATCTCCATTCATGCTCCCTGACTATATTTCAGGGGTGCCAAGGGTTCACCACCACCTCTCCTGGACTGGTTTCAATGGCCTACCATTTAAGACCCCTCTGAGCTCCGAAGAAAACACATTTTTTATGTCGACCCATAAACTTTGTTTGGGTCTATTCAGAAGATCCCAATCATTGTCCCACTTAGCAATGTGGCCTATTTCTCACAGATTCCCACGTCTTAGAAATGACTCTGTGTTTGTCTAAATCCATTTATTTCTCCACATGCAAGCCCACACCTTCGGCACCTCTCACATTTATTTGGTCACACTTCTTTTAATTAAAAAAGAAAACTTAAATCCTCATGCTTTTTGGTGTTCTGGACAGGTTGAACTCTGTCCAGCAAAAGAATCAGAACTTATTATTCCTTTCAGATGTGAGCCCGCTCTCAGACAAAGAGAAAAGCTTCGGACAGGCCTGTTTATCTTATTCCTCGCCTTTCTTTTCTTCATTGAAAACCACCGCCACCATCAAATAAAGGTGTTTTACTTTGTGAGAAACCTGGGGAAAGATGCAAGCTGCTCCAAGGGTAGACCAGCTGCCTTGATGCGGGTGGGACATTAGCGACGCGTTTGAATAGTAATTATGCTTGTATGGGACTCCCACCAGATGACATGATTGGGATTTTAACCCAGACTAATATTCAAAATCGCATTAGAGAGGAGCCGAATAAACGGCACCTGATTCAATGCTGTTCATGCGTGATTTCATTCAAGAAAGCCTCCTCTCTTTTTTCCCCCCGAAGTGGGCTGCACCATTTCGGTATTCAAAGTCTCTACAAAGTTTTTTGCGCCGGGCTTTTTCAGGCCGCATTTCCCTGACTTAAACTCACTTTGTCTCGCATGAGGAGACTTGGATAAAAGCGTGTGAAGTTGCGTGAATTGATATGTTTCGGTGTACCTTATAAATTCATACCTTTTCTCACTCGAGCGCCTCAGAAAGAAAGTGTCACTCAGGCCGATTCTCTCTGCTGTCCAACGCATTTAGCAGGAGATCTATTTGAGAAGTTCATTCCTAGGCAAATGTATGCAGGCAGGGCTCTGCGTGAATGGAGCAGCGTGTCAGCCGACCCTAATTGGGATTTAGCCACCCAAAGCATATGCACAAAGTGACAGAAAATCACAGGTTTCAAAGAAAGTCACAACTTTTGCCCTTCTTGGTGAATATGGGCAGCTCTTTCCCTCAGCTCAGAGTAAGCTGCATTTTTCTTATAGGATGGAGGTTAGTGACCCAGTTGGCTCTGCGGTGTGTTTCTGCAAACTCATAGTGTGAGCAAAACAACTATAAAGGCAAAGTGCATGCTTAAAGACACGTAACCTTGACTGCACTATATGTTTGAATGAGGCCAGATGTTTTAGCCGAAGTCATGGTTATTATCTGAACAAATATCGGACCATTTTATTGCTTTATTTCACTTTTCACGTCTTGTTTTATATAGTAAAAATATAGTTTTAAACAGGTTTGTAGCGGACCTTTTTTATAATAATAATAAAAATAAAAATGAATAAATGAAATAAAATAATAATAATAATAATAATTTGCCCCATTAAAATGTGTCGTTTGAAATATTTGTAGAGAATGCACAAGCAGATTTATGTATTAAATTTTATATGAACATTTATATGACATTTTGCAAATTTACGTTTTATTTATTTATTTATTTATTATTTTAATGATAAGACTGCACTCGCCTTTTCCAGTGCGTCAGTGTTTCCACTGTGGAGACGGAGCACCATGGAGAGCTCCGCATTGCGCACACACGCACACATACAGACACACACACTGTCTCCCTTGTCTGTTAATTATATTGATAATAAATTCCATCCCATCATATTGATGAGGAGAGAATTTATCTTGAACTTCACCCTAAATGCAAGCTATAGGCTGATTTATATGTATATACATGGTTCGGGTTGGATGCACATTGATAATTCGCTGTAACAAACTGTAACCTAATGATATGACCGTCTCCTCATTATATCTCCGACTGACAGTTCTGGGTTCAAACTAATTGTCTCCTGCGTGTCCGGGTGGGATGAGCTTGTGGAAATGATGTCCAAGCGAAATATTTATTATTTCAACATGACGTCTGCGCATAATCATCGTAAATGATGTATTAAGCAATGATACAATACAGTAAAATGTTGACTGGAGGCGCATTGGCTCTGACAATGTTTACGGTAATTTCTTGATTTTATTTCAGAGGCCCATTGCTTGTTTATTATTATATTGTTACTTAAACCACAAGTCTGATTGTATAAAAATTGTATTTTTGCATATTTTTTCATACCTTAATCCTTCAGATATTTACCATTTCTCTTGAGTGAGAAATGTAATTGTTTTGTTGCACATATTTCACACCAAGTTCTCAGAAAATTAGGATGTTAACCCAACATATCCATCCAAAATGTTGACTGATCACATTTGAAACAGTAAATATTAGGCATTTAACATTTATATGTGTGCATTTCTTACTTTTCTTAAATACTTTGATCTTTCCCATCTTCAAAACCAAAATATATTAGGGTTCCACTAACGTAGAAGCATTCCACTGTGAAATAATATTAGGATGTTCTCCATTATAATGATAATAATAATAATAATAATAATAATAATAATAATAATAATGTCACAGTAATGTTACTGCTGCCATAATAACACTGGTCCTGTTTCCCTCTTTTGTTGCACTTTCTCTCAGAGGATTGGTGTGTTGCATGTCTCGGCTCGAAGCCCCTGAGCAGGACACTGAGTGTGTTTGGCATCTGCTGCCCAGATCCAATCGCTCCCAATCAGCAGCAGGAGGAAAAGGTGTGGATGTGGATGGAATGAGGACAGGAAACGGCTGTGTGCCGTCACTCTGCTGCAGGACAGAATTTGACTGACAGATTCCTTAGCCCTCCAGAAAGTGTCAGGGCGACTGCCTCGACCCTCAGGTGACTCTGTCTTTCTCTGTGTTTTTGCTGCTCACTACTTCCTTTTCCCCTTTTTTCACTCCTTATCCTCTCGAGCCTTTGCTATCAAAATAAGCAACATCTCTTTCAGTTGTGCAGAATTACCAGCATTTCATGAAAATAGTAGTGATAACATTCAGTGTCCTTGTAAGGCACTTCAAACACAAATGCTAAAAAAGACATCAAATCAAAACAAAGACAAGGTAATTGAATGCTGATAGCTTTATTTTGAGCAAGTAGAAAAGAAGGGGGGGGGGTGAGAGGCACACAAAGGTTTAGAGACCATGTTGAGTGCTGCTAGTGAGGCATATTTAAAGCCTATGAGGTGACGGTTTCACTCTGTGGCAAAGGGTCATTCATGGTCTTCTTGTCCAGGGCAAAGGGCGAAGGTCAATGCCCAGACATGGGCTCTGGTCAGTGCAAAGCTCAGAGGGGCGTGGTGGTTTAAGGGCGGGAGGAGGTCATTTGGGAATTTGTGCTGCTCATTCCTCGTCAGAGTCATCGGCTGCGCCGGAGATGGTGTAGGTTTGTTCCTGGTGGTCCATCTCCACCACATCATCGTCCTCATTTCTAACTGTTCTGTAGGGGAGGAAAGGACATGCAGAGGGCTAAGGTAACCAGAAGAAGCTCATTGGACCTCTGAACCCCAAAGTAGCTGTATGCTAGCCTTAAGCCTAACCCTATCATAACACAGGTTAAGATACTTTAAGTCATTCTTCGTTAATCAAAGGCATCATTTTATGAGCTTTAGTGCTGCAATAAAAATAATATGTTTGAGAGAAACAAAAAAGATACCTGATGGTACCTTTACCTAATGAGCACCGTCCTCCTCTCCGTCAGCTCCACAGCCTGCTCTGCATAGGGCTCATTGTTGTCGTCATATCCATTGGATCCATATCCCATCCCGGTACCGATAGTGCCACCCATTCCTCCACCAATCTTCCCCTTTCCGCCAATGCCTGAAAGTGCAACATCTCCACCCACACCCTCAGTTCCTCCACTGCCTATTCCAGCATGACCCATTCCACGATCTTTACCTCCATCCCCATCTATACCTCCACCAATTCCACCACCCGTTCCTCCACCAACACCACCAATTTCTCCACTGAACCCTGTACCAGTGCCACCTATGCCAGCTGAACTTGCAGCACCACTACCTACACCCATTCCAACACCACCCACGCCACTGTCACCCATGCCTCCGGCGCCAAATCCCAAAGTTCCACCAACACCCACACCTCCAGCCCCAGCGCCCACTCCTCCAGCACCAGTGCCTACACCTCCAGCCCCAGTGCCCACTCCTCCAGCCCCAGCACCCACACCACTCATTCCTCCAGCACCCACTCCTCCACCAGTACCCACACCCCCTGTGCCAGCTCCTACACCTACACCCCCAGCTCCAAATCTATGACTACCACCAATGTCTGCCCCTCCTGCCCTACCAGTAGGACCCGTCTTGTCATCAGGACCTCCAGCACCCATTCTTCTACCCATTCCTCCAGCAAGATTGCCTGAACCTGTGCCCATGCCTCCTGCACCTGAGAACCCCCCCATTCCTACTCCACTCCCCATGCCTCCAACACCTCCACCACTACCTTCCATCATTCCGCCACCCATGCCACCAACACCACCAACCCCACCCATTCCTCCTCCACTGGAGCTCATCCCACCACCAATGGCGCTCATGCTACAGCTGGCAAGAGACAGGGTTTGCATCATGCCAGAGAGCCGCAGATCCTCTCCCTCAATTAGTTTTCTGTAACAAAAAAACAAATATTCAAAATGACAATATTTTTTCTTTACATTAATTTACATATATTTCATGGCACTAATTCTTAAGTTATTCTTCCTTCACCTGTATGTTGTAATCTCAATCTCCAGAGCCATCTTGATATTCAGGAGCTCCTGGTACTCACGCAGGTGCAGCGCAATTTTTTCCTTAGTGGATTTCAGCTCAAGCTGCAGGGCCTCAATCTGGGCCTAGTAGGTTAACAGAGCCATTAAATTACTGTACGAATGAATTCATATGGTGGCTTTGCGCCTGAATGCATGAAAGTAAGCATATGTGTTCACAACTGACTCTGGTGAGATCAAGTGTGCATCCTCTGACTACATTAGCTTGTCTTTACCTGCAGGTCTTCCAGTTCCTTCTTGTACCTCTCTTGTGCCTCTCGGATCTTGGCCTCAAGAGCTTCATTCCTGCTCCTCAAGGCATCCAACTCACGATCTTTGCTTTGGATCTGGAGATATTTTTATATTCGTCATTGTAGTCATTCAGTATCAGTAGTTAGTTAAGGCTCATTTATTCAGTATCACTTTTCATACTCACATCCTTTTTGGCGCCTGCTATTTCATCCCGAATGCCTCGAACCCTATCCACGTGCCTTGATGTCTTACTGGTCAGATCTTCAAACTTGTTTTTATACCATGAATCCATCTCCTAAAAATAAGCCATGAAATATTCACATTAATTTAACCTAAAACAAAGAGAACTTGACTTCAGACCGTGCTAATGTGTGATAATCTTACCTGGAGATTTTTGGCTGCAATGTCGTCATACTGGGCTTGGATTTGCTTCAAAGCAGCTGCCAGGTCAGGTAGGGTGAATGCACTCTGAGCTGAGACATGAGCTGCGTAGATTTGTTTCATGAGCTCATCAATTTCCTGGAAAAATAAGAAATATTTAGCAATAATGAAAATAAAAGGCAAACTAAATACATAAGCTTAATACATAATCTTATGTGATGATGTTATCCACCTGCTGATGGACCCGTTTCAGGAATTCAATTTCAACTTCCAGCTGCTCCAGCTTCTTCTCCAAAGCAATGCGCGAGGAGGTGGCTTTGTCAACATCCTGAAGAGCACACACCGTGATTATCATTCGGGTTTGGGACTGTAAATTAATTTGATGATTAAGGAGATATTGGCTAATAAAAAGTAACCTACTGGACGGAAGGCTTCGATTTCTAACTCAGCTTTCTTCCTCAGCTCCACTGCCTCCTCATATTTGATTTTGATTGCCTCTAGTTGAGCAGCTGTGGAGTCCTTAGCCGCCAAGGAAATGTCCTGAAAACCAAGAAGCCAGAAGTAATGTGGTCGTCTATTAGATTTGGAGGTGTGTGCAAGGGTGTGTGCAAAATGTAGATCAGCCACTTTTCAATTTTGCATTTTATATCTTTTTTCCTGTGTGTGTGTGTGTGTGTGTGTGTGTCTGTCTGTCTGTCTGTCTGTCTGTGTGTGTGTGTGTGTGTGTGTGTGTGTGTGTGTCTGTCTGTCTGTCTGTCTGTCTGTCTGTCTGTCTGTCTGTGTGTGTGTGTGTCTACAATCAAGCCATCTCATCTGTGAATAAAACATAGCTGATGACAGCTGTACTCCATGACACCTTAACACGCTGAGGCACCTCTCCATTTGCCTGCCAGAAATAAGCCTGTTACCAGGTAAGGAACCTTGAAAACACCAAGTTGACGTCTTGTATCATTGCTTGGATGGATCTTCCACAGCTCAGTGAGGTGTAAACCTTGCCGGAAACTAAGAATTCAGTCTTTATGCTCTATTGAGTGTCTGAAATGTAAAAAGAAAAAAAAAAGCGACAATGTGCGGCTTGGAGAATTCTGTCTCACCCGCTGAACTCTCATCTGGTCAGCAATCTTTTTCAGCTCTCTCAGCTGTTCCTCATACAGGAGGCGCAGACCGGTTGGACTCTCAAAGCGGTTCTGGTAGGCCTGGATCTCTGCTTCCAACAGCTTGTTCTGCTGCTCAAGTGATCGAACCTGTCACCACAAGAAAACCTGTGATTTCAAGTGTGTCTAAACCAGACACCACAATATGTTTCCTGTCCTTGTGCTCACAGAGCTGAGAATAATATGGTTCCATTTTTCAACAAAAGGCATTTTTAGCCAGGCCTGAAAAGTATATTTATCAGCACTGACGGAAGAAATAAAATGCGGTTAGTTTGAAAGCAGTTTTACCTTGTTAATGTATACAGCCAGTCTGTCATTGAGGATGATCATCTCCTGTCTTTCAGTGGTGCGGGTGCTGAGGAATTGTTGGTTTTCAGCTGCAGCCACATCCAGATCTACAGCGGGTTCTCCATTTGGCCCAACACAGACCAAGGCTCCTACACCCACACTGAAAAGCCAACCGTGAGCCAAGGACATGAAATTTGAAGAAGCGTTAGATGGCACTTCATGAGAAAATGTAAACGTAATAAAAGTATTAAAAAAAGATTGGAAAATAACTGAAAACTGCACTTTAACATACTTTCACAAACATTTTACGGCAAATAATATTCTCACTGTAAAGCCTTCTATAAACATTGGCACTGTAGGAGACAGAGCTTACCCTGCTCCAACCATGCGAGTCTTGCGTGCAGCTGAGGCAGTCCTTCGTCCCATTGCATCCACACGCATGGTGCCGGCCCCGGCTCTGCAGGGGTAGCCAGCAGAAGCATGACGGGCATCTCTCCTGGTGGGGGATGGGCTGGACACCCTGACCTGGTAGGACGAGCTGCTGCTGTCCTCGAAGTGACGGCGGTAGGATGAGATCCTCTCAGGGCTGCGGCTCATGGTGGCGGCAGCGACTGTGTTTCCTCTGGTTCTCTGAGGGGTGATGAAAAAAATACTCACGCAGGGCCTGTCTGTGGTTTACTGCACTCCAGGGCACCTTGTTTGCTCTCCCTGATTGTCAAGCCAGTCTCGGATTTTATACTTCCCAATGCCAGCCATACCCCAGCTCTGTCAAAGACAGCCCAGTTCATGAGCCAACACCTGTGGAATCTAGAACCTCTGCACCAACTCAGGCTTGACCTGCTGCTCAGATATCTGTCAGCAGCTTGTGAGGAGCACAGCTTGGCTGGGATAGCAGCTGACGGCATCGCCCATTGGTCTTTCTGCAAAACACAGAATGTGATCATGTATTGGCCTCCCTTTGATTGAAACCACAATGAGTTTTGCCAGGATAATGGCACATCCACCACCCCAGTGTCCACTACAGCACTGGGCAGCAGACAGGCAAGCAGGCAGGGTCCAGCAGCAGCCAGTAGGTACAGCACTGATGTGATCTGCTCTGATGGGATGAGGGACTTTAATTGAATGCTGAGCAGAAGCTGCAGGGTGACCTGATGAGGCAGCGGCTGCAGAGGAACAAAAAGCCCCAGCAAGATTTGACATAAATTAATACTTATTTGTCTGATGTGTTTTCAACATATTAAAACCACGGCAATAAGAAAAAAGAGAAAATGAAATTACTGCCTGTGAGGGAAAATAAGTAGGCAGAAGAAAAGGACGGGGGGGATAAGTCTGGAGTTTACGGTTGACATAGCACAGTGATATGACGGGAGAAAACAGTGCTCATGTCCGTTTAAGGCGATTTTTTATTGTCACCATCAGGGTCACTTGGTCAGGGGTCAGTCCATGCTGCACTGCCCTTAGAATTTACAGTAAACAATAACTACCAGCAACATTAACTCTCATAGAAAACCTAAAACATACTGCGACAACCACAGAATAACCAAAACATTATAACCTGTCCTTAACTAGATATTAGTTCAGCATATTTAAAACACAAGAATCCAGCTTAAGAAATGCTTTTTAATTCATTTTAATTATTTTTTTTAATTTATTGTTCTTGTGAAACTCTGTCTTGATAGATTAAGCAAGCATCTATTCATTTCCATTGACCTCAGATCTTACAGCAGCATGGGACTTTTGGGAAGAGGTGGAATCAATCAGTCATGGGAGCAATCTGTTTCCACCAACCAGCTCTTTTAATGTCACAACCAAATGACATTACTCATTATTTAGGTATTTTTATTACAGTATTTGTGAAGCCTCACTTCAAATGCCAACACAGCTCCACCTCCCGGGTTTAATTTTTGGGAGCATATCTATGTTTCCAGGGTTCTATGTTTCCCGGGTTCTATGTTCCCCACTTAACCCTGCAAAAAAGGTTCTATGTTCCCCGCTTACACAAAAAAGGTTCTATGTTTCCCGGGTTCTATGTTGCTCGCTAAACCAAGCGGGAAACATAGAACCTAGAAGCTTTTTTGCAGGGTTAAGTGGGGAACATAGAACCCGGGAAACATAGAACCCTGGAAACATAGGGATGACCCCTAATTTTTCATTCAGCTAAAAATAGCTAAGGGGAACACAAGATGGAGACGGTATGGACATGCTTCCTTCCAAAGTTATTTATTGTATTTTCCTAATTTAAATGGACAGTTGACCCTAAAATCAAAAATACTATTGTTTCCCCCTCTTACCTGTAGTGCTTTTCATCAACCTTGATTGTTTTGGTGTGAGTATTTGTGTGTTGGAGATATCGGCAGTAGAGATGTCTGCTTTCTCTCGAATATAGTGGGTATAGAGGACACTCAGCTTGCGATGCTAAAAGTGCCACAAAAAAAAACATTAAAAAAAAAAGTAATCAGCAATGTCTCTTTCCAGAAATCATGGCCTGGTTACTCAAGATAATCCACAGATCTTGTTGTGAGCAGTTTCATGTATCTACCAATCTACACCCGCCTATTGTATCACAAAGCAGAAGGAAGCGTGCATCCACTGCTACTTCAGCTAGCACCCTTAGCTGGCAAAGATTACAGCTCTTCCAAGTACGCCATTAACGTTCACGTCATGCTGTCATGAGCCAAGTCTTTCGTCCATGTGCAGATGCACATTTCCTCCTGTGCAGTGATATAGTTGGTGGATCTCTAGGTAGAAAAAAATAGTTCGTACATGAAACTGGTCACAGCAAGATCTGTGGATTATCTTGAGTAACGGGGTCATGATTTCTGGAAAGACACATCGCTGATTAGTCTTTTTAATTGATTTTTTGGCACTTTTAGCAACACAGTCTGAGTGTCTACTATACCCACTATAGATACCCACTGTAGAAAGTAGATATCTCTACCGCCAATATCGCCAACACACAGCAACCCACACCAAAACAATAAAGGTTAATGAATAGCACTACAGGTAAGAGGAAAAAATGTAATTCTGATTTTAAATTAGGAAAATTAGGAAAATACAATAAATAACTTTGGAAGGAAGCATGTCCATACCTTCTCAATCTTATGTTTCCCTTAGCTTTTTTTTCGCTGAATTTTATTTTATTTAGCCTATTTATTTTTTAAAAATGGGACAATATGTATTAATAAACAATTACTTAGTAAGTAAGAGTAAGACAAGCAAAACAACATACGCAGAGACATAGTAGACCAAGAGTTGTGAGACCATAGGAATTTTTAGATATCAATTTATAAAGTGCCTGAGTGCTAGTTAAAGTGACGAGCGCTAAAGTGTCGAGTGCAAGAGTGCCAAGTGCTAAAGTGTCTGTCTGTTTAAGTACTTGTTATCTTGCACATTGCTCAAAATTGCATCAAATAGTAAAGTGCTAGAATGAATTGCACTAAATAGTAAAGTGCTAATTGAATTGCACAATGCCCATAGCACACGATTGCAGGTGTGTGTCTAAATACTGCACATTAGCATACATAAGTCTATTATGTAAGCACTACTGCATAAAATTGAAATAAATCTAAAGTTAGACAGGTTAAATTTCATTCTGTTCACAGTCTTTTTCACCTGTTGTTTAAAACAAAGTTGTGAATCAAGAATGGTTCCTAAATATTTAGATTCTTGTACTAAGTCGATCTTTTTACCTTGTACAAAAATATTAGGGTCACTGTCAATACTCACCTTTTTTGAGAAGTACATACCAACAGTTTTAGAGATGTTGAGGTGCAAATGTGAACTGTTGAGCCAGTGATGTACTTTAGTCATGGCATCAGTCAGTTCTTGAGCAGCTTGCCTTTTGTTGAGAAGAGAATAAAAAATTGAATTCTAACTAGATCCGCCTATCGTATCACTGCGCAGAAGGAAATGTGCATCTACACATGGACAAAAGTAAACATTAATGGTGTTCTCTTCGGCTGAGTTGTTACGTTAGCTAGCTAAGTGGTGCTAGCTGAGCTAGCATCTGCGCAGTGATACTGTTGGCGGGTGTAAATTGGTAGAAAGAAAATAGTTCCTACATGAAACTGCTCACATCAGGGTCTGTGGATTATCTTGAGTCTCTGGGTCATGATTTCTGGAAAGAGACATTGCTGCTGAGTTTTTCAGATGCGTTTTTTTTTTTTTTGGCACTTTGACCTCCAAAAGCCGAGTGCCATCTAGTTCCACTATATCGTAGAGAAGGCAGACATCTCTATGGCTGGTATCTCCAACACTTGATGACTCACACCAAAACAGTCTAGATTGATAATAGCTCTGAAGGTAAAAGGAAAAATATGTATTTTTGATCTGAGGGTTAACTGTCCAAACAGGCCAAATGATATGGTAGTATACTTTAGTTACATGCTTTAGACTCGCGGACCTGCTTTATCAGTTAAATATAAATCTGGGGTGCACCATGCCTGCTTGGAGAATACTGTTTCATATAGCAGAAATAGCATTAACACTTCTGAGCCAGATTATTTACTCATGCATCTGGAAAGTCACTTAAAGGTCAGCTTCCTATTTAGTGACAATGATTCAACAAGCAGCTTCTTACTTTTCTGGGGCACTTAGATAATTTTGAAATCTTAACTAGTCACGGTAAAATCATTATTGTGTTCTGTTTGGACTTTCAGCTGGAGCTGTAAAAGGGAAAGTTAACAGGGAACAAAGTCCATGGCCGTGGTCGACATACTGTTAATAGAGGCATTCTTCTCAGTTGAAAACAAACACATTCATTATCATGGATGACGAAGGGACCTGTTAATGTTCCCTGGAGGGTGGGTGGCAAATTCAGTGGATATTAGACATAGTCCTTCAATACCGTAGATCATCTTAGTCCCAGAGGCTGTCACCTCAGTAAGCCACTCTATGACTATCTGTATCACAGATAATTCAAATCCATGTCTTCTTATGCTGTTTTTATTAGACCTGATAGACATGCTCCAAAATTTATTCTAAATAAATAAATAAAAATTCCAAAACACAATCAAAATATCAATATTAATAAATTGTTTTTATTGAATGAAATTGGCAACAACTTCATTTGCATCCATGAGCAACAAACTATTCAATATTTACAACACATTTACTTGAATTGTTGAACTGTCCATATTATGCAACAGCCGACTTCATCTTAACACACAATCATACACAGTTAAGTAGTCATTTGCATAGATAGTCTGGATGGAAACAAATACTTGAGCTCTATTAGAACTCTATTATTATTTGTGGTACGGTTTAGAATAGTCACTGGTTACATATTTGTCTCTGTAGAAGTTGTAAAGGGTTTATAAATAGTTCTATGGTGAAATAACTTTAACTTCAAGTAAGACTACAGTAGTTATTAAGTTTTTTAGCAGCAGATGTGATTGTTGATGTGTGCAGAGCCTTCTGGTTTCAGTCTTTGGGATTCACAGATGAGGAAAACAACTTCAATTACTGGCTCTTAAAACAAAAGAAAAAATGAACTGTTTTAAAACCCTTTACAAGACTCCCTGTTACACAATCTCAGTTGCCAGTCTGATCTCAGCTAAGAGCTTTTAATATTGTCTTCTGTTTCATCATCCCTAGATCAGTTCTGTTGTTCATTTTTCAGCCAGTCTTGCCATCCACCTGGGTAATGCTGAACGCTGAAATGGAGCAATAAAGGAGGGAAGTGAATGCAATGTTGCATAAACAGAGGTGTGTCAAAAATTAAACTGCCACTGTGTATGACTTTACTAGTAAAAACATGTGCAGTATTTAATGGTTTCACTATTAGACTCTCTAGCATTACGCAACAACAGGTCAATGACCTCAGGTTGGTTAAACTTAATGCTGTCTCATAATGAAATATAACAGTCAGATATAACATTAAGCCATAAAAAAATGTACTTGTACTCTAGCCTTTTCCCAGACTTATTGAGAAGTGTTAGAAATATCTAACATTTACTTTACATGCACTACAATAGCTCAGTAATCTGTGTGCATTAATGATGAGGTGAGAAGCAATGATTTTGACAGATAGGAAACACATCTCACTCTTTGTATCCCAGCGAGGTGGCTGTGTCTAGTGCCGTCTTGCTCCTGATCCCTGCCAGGCAGGTGAACACAACATTATCTGTGTGTTGGGGCATTTTACCACCGTACTTTTCATTGAACTCTTCCGGTGCCAGCTGGAGGGCGGTGTTCACCTGTCCCACTGCAAAGTCAAAGAAGCACAGACAGGTCAAGTATGACCAGCAGTACTTTAAAGATGTGCTGTTAGGTAAAACAAAACCGGTTGTAAGCAGTGTCAAAGGACTTCACCTAGATACACAGGACTATCTAAGGAATGTTTAACCACAAGGACAGTTAGGAGGAGTGTCCTCCTACATCAGTTTAGTTTTAAGATGTCTGCTGGTGTCATCCATGTTGAAATCTATTAAAGTTTGCTGGGACTGTAATCTTTAAACAAATTTTCAAATGCAAATTTGAAGCAAATAAGTGTGCCACAATAAAAAAAGGCCTGCGATTATAAACAGAGACACAGTAAACCAAGCAACTACAACAGACCCCTTAGGGTTATCTGATCATGTATACAGCATGCTTTGAGTGACAGCCACATGGTTTAGGACTTTCCCAGATTTGTCCATGACCCGCAGACAACCTTAACTAGTTACAAAGGTACTACATTAGTAGTCTTGTGATCTTACAAGTAGCTATGACGTGACATCTCTGCTAACTTAACACTAAGATTCAGTGTATTATAGGAAGAACAACACTTACAGGGGACGTTAATTGACCCGGGAATGACGCCGTACTCCCTGAGCTCCCAGGGCTCTCTGACATCTATGACTATTGCTTTCCGACCAGCCAGGAGCTGCTTCATCTGGTCATAGCTCACATCTGTGCTCGGTGGCGCTGAACTGAACCTGCGGAGCAGCGGCCCTGAAGCTGAAAGCAAAACACACAATATGCCACACATATGAACAGTTTTTCAAAACATGATAGTGAGTCAACCAGCTGACATTCACACGGACAGAAAGCTCACTTTTACAAGCGTGGTGGGTGTTGACAAGGCTGGACACAGAGCTTCGTCCTCCCTGGACGGAAACTCTAGACAGGACGGTATTGTTCCATAACAGCCGCGGAAGAGCTCTTGCAAACCCCCAACACCGTCTGAGAGCCATATATGACACCCTATTATACTCTCTACGCTAACACTTCCTCAACACAAACCCCAAATTACAAATGACGCAACACTAATACGTGCTGAAACTATTGGAAATCTAAACGCCAGTGCTCGCGCTTACCAAACAATGATTTGCGCGTGCGCAGAAATACGGATCACCAAAGGGACAAAAATACTCTCTCCTTTCCCATCTCATAAAGAGCAAACGTAAGTCATTCACCTGATCTTTCAAAGGTCAACCTATTGTGAACACAAATACGCGCTATGTGCCATAAGTAGCCAAAACCCGAAAATACTAATGAATATGACGGACATAATGCATGTATGTATGTAAATATATTGCATTTATAGTCTTGCGAAAAACGGAAAATTGACAGTCAAACGTCTGTCCTCATCTGACCAGCTATGCCCTATGGTTCCATGTCGCATTCAAAGGCATCGTGCTACATCAGCTTTCCTGACCACTAAAGATGTATTGATAACATCAGCTGGTATGATCTCGACACATCTGTTTGTAGAACAAAGGTATCATAAACCGCACCATCAAAATTACTGCTGAAAATGAAATATTTAATTTGAATTTCAGCATCCACGAAACAGAAATACTTTTTAAAAAATCACATAGTACGACACCTCGATATTTTCACAACCATTTCAAGTTTTTCATTTCTGTAAATAAAACAAGACAATAATCCGATCTCTGTAACTTGATACCATGAAGCGTTAGAAAAACTCCTGAATGCCTCAGAACCTGTGGAGTTTTGAGATTTCCCATTGTGCTTGAATGCAGCATAAGGCCAAACCGAGCTGCCGTAGTGCGTCACATGTTGACTAGGGTTGCTAGCTGATGCTACCGAAAGCTTGAAAAAAATTACAAAGTCTAAGGCAAAGACGAAGAATTATAGAGACAATTGGACTGTTGTTGTCGGTGCGTTGTACTTTGCTTCGCAATGCCGTAACAGAGCAGTGTGTTGTTGGATAAAACACACCTGTTAATGTTTTATTTATTCTGACAGTCTGATGTAGCTAGCTTGTTTGCTAGCCAGGAAGAGTTGACATCTCACTGTTGGCTTCAGGATAGCTAACACAGTCAACATAGGAGCTAAAATAAAGAGGTGAGTTCATACGGCTATTCGCCAATTCTAATAGTGCAAACGTTATCCATTCATTGTTTGAGGTTCTCTGATAAACGACATGTAGGCCTCTTATTCTCACCTAAATTGGACGGTCTTTGCTAGTCGAGGCTTCTCAACCGTGTTATTGCACATTCCTGAGTAGTTAACGTTACTCTTATTATAGTATCATCTTTTATTTGTTTGGCTGTATCTATTGTCAGTGAAATATTATGCAGTCCGCAAGTATATGACAGTTACACACTTTCTGTTGTTTAGGCTCATCACTCCTGAGTGGGTTATGCATGGTTATGTGCCTGGGATTAAGTGACTTTAAGCTTTAGGATGCTTAAGTGGGGTCCCATGTAAATGGGTTGAACAGTGGAGAAACGATTTCAATTGTAACCCCTCAGTGGAGCTGGATAGTGATCTTAAACCTATGAGCTACCACGGAATATAAGGTCCAAACTACACTGAGGGTGTAAAGCCCCCAAGCACAAGCAAGAAAATGATCCTGGCAGCAGTACAGGACAAATATAATCAGGGAAAATACCAAGATTCTGCTGATGTCTGTAGGATGCCGACTGGTTTGGAAATTAGCACCTGTCAAATGCTGGTAAAATATGATAGATTTGTTTCACTTACCAGCCAAAAAAACTTTGGTAATCAATTGATTGGCAGGTAGATTTTGAAATCCACCCGCCACACTGGCAGGTCGACAAAAACTTCAATTTCCAACCCTGGATGTAAGCCTAAGACAGCCATTGGTTGCATAGGATTTGCAAGTAGATTTGAAAAGAAGAATACTGTATTTAAATTTAAGGTAATTTGACCAGCAAATTTGGGTGTCTTAAAAGCGAGGACTATGTAGAAAAAGAGCTACAGTCCTTAGTTCATCTAGTGTGAGTGTAAATGTGCTCAAAATAATGTTTAAAGATGATTCATAGTGACTCATTCATTTTAGATACACTGCACAAGAGTACAAAGGGAATGATATATGTTACTGCATAGATACTTACGGATTGCTTTGTACCTGGTTTTCAAAGCACTGTGTGCTACAATATGTAAAATAATCATGAGAGTTATAGACTGGTGTAAGCTTATGTTATGTTGAAGTAGTTTCATTTTATATAGTAATTCCAATGTTTGTCCTCCATCTGCTCATCCACAGCTCCAGATGCGGCTAAAGGACCCCTTCTCTTTAAAAGCCGCAGATATGACTAAGCGGACTAATAAACCGAGGAAACCTCGAGATGAGGAGTCATCAGATGAAGTCAGTGGTAAGTCACTGGAGCAGTGCAGGGCACCAGACTGTTAAAGTTCGGGTTGTAAGTTTTGTTTTAGCAGAGTCCAGTCTATAGTGAATGAGATTAAGTCTTTACTAATTGAGTGACCTCTTATTAATAATAATAAAAATAACACAATATGATTTGTATTGGAAATACAGAATTGTTTTTAACTATACGGATACAGATTTTGTAATTTTTTATATATTTTGTAAATAATATTATAGATAAAATTTGACCCACTAGATCAGGGCACTATGCTGCATACTAATGAATCCACATCACGCAAGTGGAATATCCTTAATGGGGAATTTATCTTACAATGGATATCTTTTTTGTGGGGATGTCCCACCTTATGTAATTTACATCTGTTGATGTGCACACTATCTCTCTTTCAAAACATAGTGGCTCAAAATAAGTCCTGAAAAGGGATCCGAAGGTAAATTTCTCATCAAAGCATGTTTTGTTTTTTATTTAGGGTTGACTTGCCAGCATGTGAGTAAAGCAGTGGACTTGAGCTCAGTGAAGAAATCAGTGCTCTCCAGCGTGTGGTTGGTGTGCTCTGATTGCCTGAAAGAGAGGACCATGATTGATGGAGAGCCAGCAGCATCGTATGACATCCTGGTGTGCTTAAAGTGTGGCTTCCAAGTAAGAATTGTTTAGTTGTTTCTTCAGTGTTAAACAGTGCAAACGAAACACATAGCACACACTAGAACTGAGCAATAACTGGATATTACTAATACATCTAGAGTATTCTTTTTGAACATGGAAAATTCCTGTACACAAAGAGACATGATTATTAATAACCTAGAGTGACAGTGTCATCAATGTCATGTTCATTTGGATTATTTTTTTGTGTATTTACTTGGTCATTTATCTACTTTTATGTTTATGTAAAATGATTAAGTACAGTTCAATCAGTAATGAAAACATTCAATGTAAATAACCAGCACTCCATTACAATGAATTGTTGATTAGTGAATTATTGCACGAAAAATTCACAAAGGGGCAAGCACACATGTTGTCCTTTATGTTGCTGAAGGTCATGGTTATCTTTACTGCTATATCGTAGGCAACTGGCCTTGCTTGAGTTTCTTGAAGACATTTCACCTCTCATCCAAGAAGCCTTTTCAGTTTTGACTGGTGCAGAGCCGCAAGCACACCCACACAGAGTTCAGAGCCTGCGTCTCCACAACAGTCAGTTAGAACTGAAGAAGCCTCTTGGATGAGAGGTGAAGCATTTTCAAGAAGCTCAAGCAACTCCAGTTCCCACTATATAGCACCTAAGATTATGTTGTCTTCTATTTCTTTGATTTGAATAATTAAACCTAAATTGTCTACATTGAAATCATGACAGATAGATCTTGATGTACTTTTTTCCAACAACACATAAATAATGGTTACTGTAAAACGCTGACAATTTAAATGAATAATTGACACACCATTATTGTTCTCATTGGAGAACAAATACCTTTGTAATTCCATTTAAGAGAGAAATGGATAAATATGTACATTTTCAGTGTATTGCCTTTTGCTAAAAGGCTTCACAGATATGAAGTATTATTTTCTACCCTTGTAACTTCAGCTGTAGCACATGTAAATTTGGCTTAATTAAGGTGGAAATGAGTCATGATCTTTAATCATGGCCATTTGCACTGTGAATGTATGTTTTGCTTGATTACAAAACATTTTTAAATGAATCATCTTACAGGGCTGTAACCAGTCAGGGATCCAGCACGCTGTCAAGCACCACCAAGCTTTCCACCCAGAGTCTCACTGCATCACCATCAGCTTGAGCACATGGAAGGCCTGGTGAGAAACTTCAAACTGCATTCATTGTTAACTGTAATGAAAAGCCAAGACTGCACACACTGCCAGTGTGTGACACTTATAAAGATGCTGCCAGTGTGTGGGTTTACCTAGAAAACAAAAGGCATTGACGTCTTGATGCATGTCATACACCAGCTAGTTTGTTTGTGTTTTGCAAACACTGGTGAACTTGTGGTGTGACTAAATACAACGTAATGTGTCCATGAAGATTGTGACACTCCTGTAATGTGTCAAGTCTTGCCTCAGCCATATCTTTTAACCATGTTCATTATTTTTCCTTTTCAAATTGGGCAAACCTAGCATATAGTAAGTCTAAGTATAACAGGAAAAGGCAAAGTTTACCGAGGTTTTGCCAAGTACCAAGCTTGCTTAACCGTTATTGATGCATAGAGCTAAAAGCAGGTCGACAGTTTTTCACACACACTTTCACGACACACATCCATTTTCTCACCCAATGAAAAACACATTAATAATTGTTAATATTGCAGTGTGAAAACAGAACTCTGACGGCACACGGATAGACAACACAGAGCAGCACAGCTTAACAGCAGCACCATGTAAAACCCAGTCAAACCAGTTGCAGCTTGGTTTTGGATGCACATCCATTCGTGCTATTTCAAAAGCGGTACTATGAGCGACCAGAAAGGATGAAGAAAGACTTGCATTACAGCAGTAATTTATTGTACATCATGTAATAAATGACTCTCAGCCAACACTGACATCACCAGAGAGATCTTAGTGTGATAAAAAAAATTTTTTTTCCATAATCAGTTTGCTGAGAAGCACAATGGATTTCTCCTGAAAAAGTTTCATATAAAAGTATAGTATACATACACATTTGTGATTTCATTGCACATTACTGCACAGGGACAGTATGCTCAAATGATAGTGTAGCACAATGAAAATGTCTTAAAGGTCATTAATTAAATCAGTAAGTGTTTTCCTTCAGACATTACTGACACCAAGATGGAACTGTGACACTAGACCACGGGATGTTTGTAACTTTTTTGTGGCCATGAGCCAGCAGGCCATGGTTAATGCTGAGCCCTGATTTCACTCCGTTATTATATTTGATTGTGTGTGTGTAAATGGTTTTTCTACCTCAACCAAGTAATTCTGTTCTCAAATAATAGTTCAATTCAACAAAAATTTCTTGAGGGGTTTTTAGATTGCACAGTAACTTAAAGCTTTTCTGTGTGTGTCTGTGAACCTGTCTCATTGTAACAGGTGTTTTGAATGTAACGAGGAGCTCTCCACTCACTGCAACAAGAAGGCTTTGGCTCAGACCCTGGACTTTTTACAAAAGCACTCTGTCAAGGCAACATCAGGTGAGGTGTTCGGCAACCTCATGGAGGTCTGTCCCCTGACTGAAGAAAAAAAGCTTTTGTAACATACGCACATCTTCACTGCAGTTTCAGCACGACTAAAGTCAATTCAGTTGGATTTCCTTTAGTTTTGCAGCCTTGTCTGTTAAAGAAGAAAATTATTGTCCTTGAACACAGACAACCTGTAATGTTTTCAGAATTGTACATAATTCTGTGTATTTGCACTTGTGAACCTCAAACAAGGTTTCACAAGCTTAATGTCTTAGTATCCGCAGCCCTGTGCATCAGAAGCTAAAAGCACAATAACACTATAACACCAAATACCTGACTGGCTGTCTTAGGCTGAACAAAGTGACCTGTAATACAAATGAACTGACTTACCTGGTCACATATATTAGGTTCTGATGTCTTACTGTCGGAGATTCACTTAGTTATCAGGAAATGACTGCAGTACACCTACTCCCCCTGGTGGCAGTGGTTATCTGAACCCCTGGATTGAACCTGTCATCCTCAGTTTAGAGAGAGCGAACATGTGCATTATTAGGCAATATTGCAGTGTTGCATATTTCATATGGCTGCAACTACTTCTCCTTTGATTTACCACGCTGTTGAGGGCTTGCGGAGCCTTTTTCATACCTTCTTATGGTCATGAAATTAAAATGTATCTTTGTCACTGTAGAGCAGTGTAACTGTCATATATGTACATAGCATCTTACTTGACTTTGATGGTTTTTCTTGTAAAATCATGAAAAAAATCGAGTTTGAAGAGAATTTGAGTTGTGTTATGTTCATACTGATATCTGACAGCCTGGCTGCCTACTTTCAGTCTTATGTCCTCTCACCTCGCTCAGGCCACCTGAGCCCTCCTTGCCCAGTCAGTCAACCATATTAATATAACCCCCCCCCTCGCTCCTTTCCATACTTTCACACTCATACACCTTCTGTTCCAACCTCCCTGTACCTCTCCTACTCTGTGCTGGCATGCTGAGAGGCCTCTTAACAGGCTGTGGGTGATCAGGGTGGTGGGCATCACCACTTTCGGTCTCACTGGCCGCCTCGGCTTAGCCCAGTGGCCAGAGGCCAGCCGCCCAGGCCCAGTCAGGCTGGTCCCCCATCAGTCTCTCAGCCACAGCTTCAGAGTCGCAGGATTGACGCCGCAGTAATCCCCCACCCTGCACATCTCATGACTGCACACATTAGCGGAATTAGGCGCTTGAGCGATGCTTCCCGGCTGGGTTCCCTGAAGAACAAGAGCAGCTGCGTGGGGTTCAGCCACTGCTCTGTCGTTCTTTGTCTTTCCATCGCTATCTGTTTCTGCCCCTTGCTTCCTCTGTCGAGCCGCTGTATGTCTCACCACCTCTGGGCCTGTGTGCTGCACTAGTGGGAGCCAGGGTCCTCAACAAGTCAGAGCAACTGGATCCCAACAGCTGGAGCGCAGTAACTCTCAGTGGAAACACACACACACACACATACACAGAAATACACATACGCAGAATGTTGAAATTAATGTTGAACTCATGCAAATACACTGTTTTATTTAGATCTGTATTATAGTTTTGTTGGCCACTACAAATGATTTTAGTTTTGAATTCTCACATTGTATTCTTTGCAACAGAAAGCACAAACTCTCCCTGGAACAAAATCTGAATAACTTTTATTCGCCAAGTACATTACATACCTGAGGAATTTGCAGATTCTTTGAGTAAAATGTGTTTGTAGAGAAGGCCTATAGTTTGTGTTACAGGCCCACACCCAGGCACACAGAGTTTTAGGGACAAACAGGACCTCACAACAAATTAACAAAAGCATTTAAATGAGATACTCTGTAGAGCTGATTTACAAATATACATATATATTTCCAGTTTTTGATTTCGATCTCCATCTCCTTCACTTTTAACAAACATATTCCTTCCTCATTACTCTTCATTTCGATTCCACCTCGGTCTTTTTCAGTGATGCAGTTTCTTCACAGTATATATAGTTTTTGAAGACAAACTAATACATACCAGATCTTTGAAGCAGATATGCAAAGGGGGCTGTGGATGAACAATGTGTGTGTGTTTTATATGCCTATGTATTTGTGGAGATTCCCTTTAGTGGACATGGTACCGACCAGGGGTTTACGCTGGTGGGAAACGATCTACTGAGCTGGACAGTCGCTACCTACAGCTCTCCCCTTTGCCTCTTTAAATTACCTGTCACCTTTCCTGCCACCCAATTGTTCCACACCGGTCGGCCAACTGGGTATTGAAGCGGGCAGCCATTGTTGCAGCAAAATAGGCGGTTGTTGGCTGTTGAGGAGCTTGTGAAATTGCATTTCAGTATGAAGGCCATGTTTTCAGAAGAAGCTGCTGTTGTACTGTTTTTCCTATAGACCCCAAACACAAAAGAGCCCCAGCAAGGATTTTTTTTTCAGAATCTATAATAATTTTGTACAACAACAGCTCAGGGTAGAAAGAAAGTCGATTAACTGTGCTCTCTCACCATCAAGGCCTTCAGCTCAAGTACCAGAGTCCCAGTAAAAAGCAAATTGACCTCAGGGAGCTAGACTCCAGCTTGTAACACAGCTGGGGAGTCTTTGTGGCGCAAATTAAAATGTTGGTTCTGAATAGGCATCAGAGCTTGTTTCTCATTGAAATCTGTCAGTTCTGTCTTGTTTTATGGCAGTCATCGTTATCAATGGCTATATTACTATGTCATTTTATTACCGTACTGTCTATTTTAATTTTTTATTTTAATTTCAAAACTTAAAGAATTTGTCGTGAAATTCTTTAGCTTGATGCTGGTGTGCTGTTCTGTTTTAAAAGTTAATTCTCTGTGTCTTCAGTGCATTTAGACATGGTTTTAGAAACATAATAAATTAAATTTCATTGCGGTGAAGGCTATATCTATACTCAACAAAGGGTCTGAACCATCTTTCCAAAAAAAAATAGTGGCATAAAGATATTAAGCAATAAGGCTAAATGTGTGTGTAGTAGAGCCAGGCCATTTAGCGAAAAACATCTATTGGCAAAAACAATAGATGATACCCATAGCTATGTTTTCATCGGTTTATAATCACCTGAAAATAAGAATGGTTGTGTTTTTAGAATGAGCAATTTTTATATATGGAGTCGGTCCTTTTCCACGTAGTCCACCATGCTGTGTCAACAGTAGCCCAGAATGGACAGACTTAACACTGGCTGTAGACAGGACCTTTCAGACTGGAAGACTGGAGAGGTTCCAGTACTGCGACCTCACTGCTAAATGCCACTAAATCACACACACTGGATCTTTAAAAAGATCTCTATGTAAATATTAATACATTTTCCCCCAAATAGTTTTGTAAAGGTATTAGCCCTTTATTAATAAAAAAAATAATAATTTTAATGAGATCAGACCTGTACCACGCTCCACTGAGCACAATGCTGAACTGTATAAAATCAGGTCCTGCACAGCTGCTGTGGTTTTCAGCTTCCTCTCAGACTTGTAGAATTGTTCTTTTCCATCATTCCCAAAACACAGTGACAGACTGCTACTGACAACAATGAAGGACACAGTCAAATTGCAAAAATTTGGCAAGTATGTTATCCCCTGTCTCTCAGCTACACGTTCACCTCCACACACCACTAATACACAAGAACCCCAAAGCAAATGTTGCATCACCTGGCATGTCATTGAAAAAAAAATAAATATCAAGGTTTCAATTGATTTTTTTTGTCATTTCACCATTTGCAACTATATTCATTTGACTAAACCAGGAAAACGTCAAACTTTGTAGTCACAACTAGAGCTGGGCAGTATATCAATATTATATTGATATCATGATATGAGACTAAATATTGTCTTTTGGAAAATCATAATATCTTACGTGTTGTCTTTTCCTAGTTTTAAAGGCTGAATCACAGTAAAGTGATGTAATTTTCTAAACTTAGCACACTGTTTTAGCTCTTCTGTTATTTTCCTTGTAGTCATTATATCCACATTACTGAAGATTATTTATCAAAAATCTCTTTGTGTAAATATTTTGTAAAAGTACCAATAGTCAACCCTACAATATTGCCGCAATATCGATATCAAGGTATCTGGTCAAAAATGTCATGATATTTGTTTTACTTTCCATATTGCCCAGCGCTACTCACACCAGTTTATAGTAATGCCAGTGTTGGTCATACTTACTTTAAAGATCTTATCCTCAGCAGTACATCTAGGCATCAAAGTAAATAAACAATCAAATGAGTATTGTTGCTTTGGCTGAAATTGTGGTGAAAATTTCAGATTTTAAGCCAAAGCCATATGTTTATGTGAGGTTATATTTTCATTCTGTTTTTGTGCAGTGGCTGATTGACTCTTTGGAGAGACACAACATCTCCATTTTAAAACTTGCTTCCAACAGAAAGTCATTTAAGAGACAGTTATGTGTACAGTTTGTCAGTTTTCGGAGATTGATAAAATATCTCCATTAACTTGTCCTCCTCTAAAAGACCGTTGTGAAAGCCTGAAGTAGACAATATATTGTTTTAGGATTACTGCACCTTCATTCACCTGGTTTTCTGCCCCTGGTTGTTGATTTTAGAAATAGTAGTCTTTAGTTTACTGTCAGTTTAGCTCAGCCGAGTCAGTAGCCAGCAAGATGCTTGTCCCCTGGTGGTGCTTTCATGGAGGTAATCAAGGGTGATCCTGTCTTTATTCCCACCACCGCACATGAAAGTAGGCCAGATAGTGCGTAGGAAAAGCTGTGTATGTGTGTGTGTGTTTGTGTGTGTGTGTGTGTGTGTGTCTGTAAGTAACACGGCACTGGGTTCTCTTGGCCTCAGATGGCAAGGAAACAGGCTTTTCGTGCCCTGCAGTCACAACAAATTAGTGAATTAATAAGACATTTGGTGTTGCCTGGCCTTCCTCTTGACTGCCTGCTTTGCATGAGGGGAGCTGGCCTTGAACCTCCACACTGCTTCAGTTGTGAGTGAACACGGAGGCATGAAGCCCACTGGCCATACGATTCGACAATCTCTTTGCCCAACTGTGAACCAGATAAGAAAAAAGCCACTCAAAAAAGCGTTTTTTTTTTTTATATATATATATATGGAAAACATATTTTTACAGGCTTTTGTATTGGCCTTTATTGCAACAACAAAGTGTCTCTGAGACAGCACTTTCAAATTAAAGAAAGCAGCAAATATTGGTGTGAAACCAACTTAAGAGTGTATGTTTTGTTTGTGGCATTGTTTCATGAGTTTGAATTTTCTCAAATGAGCTCTGGTGATGGCCTCGCTTCAGCTTGTGAGAATGTCAAAAAAAATTGCAAACAAATGAATGACAGAAGGTTATGCCTTTTGAAAGATTTCAGTTGAGCTTTTGGTTTTTTTTTTTTGTTTGTTTTTTCCTTTTGTAAGTAGTCTAATGCTGTCCCCTGTAAAAGTAAACAAGGCCTGTGTTTCTTTGTGTATCTCTTGTGTGAAAAAGAGCAGGGAGTGCAGAAGGTGTTGGTGTACATGCGTGCATGTGGACAATCCTAAGCACCGTGATGCTTTCCTCTACCCTGGGGAAAGGCTCCACAGTGTCACTGCTGCCCATACTCGGTGGCTGAGCAAGGAGGGCCAGGTGGTGGTGCCGAGTGCAGCACAGTCAAGCGTGGACGCAGCGCATGCTGACATTTGCCTTCGCTGACTGCTGCAGGGAGAGGAAAAATCTGCTTTTCCATATGCTTGTGCTCGTTGCAACCCTTCCCTCCACCCACTGCCCCCCTCCATCCCACTGCCCCATTCTGCCCCCCTCTCCCTAGTCTTAACCAGATGGCTCCCTGAACATTGTTTACCTTGGGTGACGGTCCCAGATGCAGAGTGTGTCCATCGGCATCCCCATTCCGCCCAGTTAGTTTCCTCATTCCTCTGCTGTCTCTTAGAGGAAGTGCCAGTCGCAGCTCTTACACTCAAGTTACATTAGGTCTGTTAATTTTGTCGATCCTCTCACAAACACCACAAGAAGACGCACTCATTTACACACTCATTCTCTCTCTCAATTACTTTCTCTTCTGCTCAGTTGTTCACACTTGGGTAAACACATCTCTTCACACCTTCCCAGCCTCACACCAAATCCAGAAATACACAGTTTGTTTTCTCAATCAGGGCTGCAGTCTTTCCCCATCTCCACTTGTTTTCCGTGCGCTTTGCATGTTGACATATGGGTGCTCCCTTATGGCTACATATTGAAGATGGAAATAGGCCTCCAGATGTTGCCAGCACAGAGGGCCAGATGCATTTAGCACCACTGGGTGGAGCGTCACAAAAGCATGTTCTCCCAACAAGCTGAACCTCACCCCGTCTTAGTCCCAAAACTACAAGACAAGCCCAAAAAGTCTCCCTTCATTTCTCATCAGTGCTGAAAATTTTTCAGTTCAATGTAAGTTTACAGCAACACAATTGGTGCAGGCAAGAAAAATGTAATAATGCAGCAGACCTGAAAGAGAGTATGAACTTTATGTGTATGTATGAACGCCCAACTGTGGCTTTTCCTCTCAAATCTGTTGAACAGAAAAGTTGCCCTTTTATCCCCATTCCTTTGAGTGAATTTGATTTAGTATAAAATGCAAATTGGCAGGCCACGAGTGAAAAGCCCACAGTTCACATTCCAGCGACTGTGACCAGGGCACTGCAGCTAATGTCCTTGGCCTTGAAGAGGAAAAGCTCACAGGGTAGCGGCCAGCAGTAGAGTTACCACTGCTGTAGGTTGAATAGCTTTTTCAATAAGTGTGCAAGGAGTGGTTCTATTAATTGAATATATTCAAGGGCAAGGCCATTGTATATTGAGGAGAAGAACAGTGAGCGTAAAGGTGCAGGTTATTATGATGATTATGATGGTTTACGGTTCAATTGAATTTCCTTAGTTTGGACATAAACGGGTTCAGGCCAACGACCTCGCTGCCAGCCTGCTCTCTTGACTGGCTTATATGGGTGAAGTGCTCATGGACCAAACTCTTTTTGTGTTTACCAGCATTTAATTGATTTCTTTACAGCCTGTAGGCCTTAAGGTACTGCCATCAGTCCCGAACTTGCCATTTTGTGCTGATATGTCTTATTATCTGCTTACTACAAAGGAACTCATAGTTTCATTTACTACACAGCAGACCCACTGAATTCTTTCAGGAATGATAACAATTTCATCAATTATTGTAGCTGTACAGCAATGATATTAATGAAAATATACGTCGTCCCTTGACTTCCACTTTCTGTTATATATTAAAGAAGAATTTGAGGGGTTTTTTTTACCTTGTCATGTGGCTATACGGTTGCGAGTGAGCAGTAACTTTTGTGCAGTCTCCTCGCAGTGTATTCACAGACGCTCCAGTGTTTGAGATCTCCAACCACTCTAGGGAAGAAAAAAAAACGATTTTCAGTGTACTAAAGTGATTAAATCTCTGCAATTTCCATCCAGTCTGGAAAGATTATCAATCCAAACAATTGATGGAGCAGCAAATGGTTGGCAATATTGGAAAATATTTAATAGGTTTAAATATCGTGAACTTGTACCAGAACGATTAAGAACATTTATAATTCAGAATATTGCGTAAAACAATCATCAGAATATCTACGCAATTTTACATTCTTCATGAAAGACAGGTAGTTCTTTCTAAGTCCTACCAAGGTAATATTAATCAGATATTGATAATTTGGTATATTTTAAGCAATCCATGTGTCTTTCTTTCAGTATTTGTCAAGTAGTGATTTTAACTGAAACTGCTGCAGCCAACCTGTGGACCCTTTTTTATGTTTGATCGATGACATCTCGGCACATACCAGTAGGTTACTGTATGTTGTGCCACAGAGATCAGGGGGACCATGTATTACTATACTGAGTTTGTCTTGTGTCATAGAGCTCATGATATCCTGCAGGAAGCGAAATGGTTGGGCTTTTGTTTTTTCATCTTAGTGCAATGCACCAACTGCACATGCAGCCTGTTGCAGCTGCTTCCCTCCAGAGATCAATAAAGTATTTCTTAGTCTGATTTTCTGGATCCGTCAAACTTCTCTAATATCACATGGAGTGAACACATCTCTGCCTCAATTAGCACCTTCTAACTTATCTTCCATTCATTGCTTCACCCACTTCCCTCACTTTAAATCCATTAGCACCACCTCTATTTTTTCATTCTCTCTGATCATAGTGTCAGTGTGTTCACACATCACCGTTTTTCCCCCAACTACAAGTACCAATTTTACATGGGAACCAGTGGGGAGTCTAGTTATTATTTATTGAAGACTTTATAAGTAGAATAGTCTTTAAATGAATATTACTTTTTTTTTAACTAAATGATCTATAATTTGTCAGCAACGTGTTTCATCTCTACTTTTATGTCTAAAATTTGTAGCAGTGTTTTAGTATATTCCACTCTAAGTGAGGTTGCATATTTTGTTCTACATTGTGTATTATCTGTTGTTGCTTTTTCTGACTTAATTGTACTTGAAGTCTGCTCTGTGAATGTGTAGGCTGTCACTGGACAACAATGTGAATATTAGAACAGGAGTCTCTGTCAGCAGATACTTCATGTAAATGAGTCTACTTAGGCTCATAGGCAAAAAACCTAAAGACGGCATTTGTAACTTGTTGCACAAAAACCACTGCTCAAAGCCAATGTAACTTTTTGCCTCTTCTGACCATTATTACACTTGGATAACAATGAAAAATTTTGGAAAAAGTGAAATATCAATTATCTGTTCAATAGTGAGGGTGTGGCAGCAAAGAGTTGATGTTTGACCCAAAACTGGAACTTTAATCTTGCGGACAGGTAGAAAACACATCATTTATTTTAGTTCAACAAATTTTGTGCATTAGGATTTGAACCCTCTTCTACTCTAGTCTCCATATTCAGGCTTCCTTGCAAGTTAGCCAAACAGTAATGACTAACACATGTCAGTGACATATTTATTGGTATTTAGTCAGTATGGTGTTGGCTTTTTTTGTGAGCTGCTGCCATGTCCTCAGCTCACACAGCGACACTACCTACTCTATACTGTCCCCAGCAGACTATCTGTATGTGACTGTCAGCTTCTGACCATCTGCGTCTGAGTTTCTGTTTAAGGTTAGTTTTCATTGGTGATCAGGAGTAACAGCTGGCTGTGGACAGCCATCTCTTCTAACCCCAGCCCCCACCCCTTCCCTACTAACCAGCGGAAACTTCTACAGCTGTCATCTGCTTTCCCAAATGACCCAGCTTTCCTTCCAGCTGCCATCCTAGCACTGTGCTCCCAGCCCCAGTCTCGCTTCAAGGCTAAGTCCAATGTTTTCTGTATCCTGCCGCAATCTCAATTTAAGGGAGGCAGACTTCTATCCTCAGTCTCAGCCAAATTGCCAACTCAGCCACCATCTCAGCTCAGTCTTTCAGCTTGGCTGCCAAGTCTTGTTATCCAGAAATAACCTAGAAGTAAAGGCCAAATCCACATTTTAAAAACTGAATCTTTTTGTCAATTTCAAAGACTAATATTTGTAGTTTCCAGTCTTGTATATCTCTTGAATCTTTTCTCCAGTAGACATTTTTGAGTCTGCACTGCTGTGCATCACTAACCTGTTTTGTTTTGTATGTTGCAGGAGCATCACCTAAGATCATTAAGCTGCAAGAGGAACCATCAGACTATGCTGACCCACCCAAAGGCAAGAGTCCAGCCATCAACAGCACCTTGGTCCCTGTCAAAGGCATCAATAACCTCGGTAACACATGCTTCTTCAACGCTGTTATGCAGGTTGGTATATGGTTCAAACATAAATATTTTCTGTGCATGTGTTTCTATAATGCATTTTATAGTAGAAGATTAAATACCATAGGAATTAACAAAGTGTTGGTGTGATTAAAGGTATCATTATCAATCTGAAGCATGATCTCATTATTTTTTTTAAGTTGGATGTCTCACTGCACATAGCCTTGCGAGCTTGCAAGCTTTGTCTCAAGTGACCTTAGACGCAGGGATTTACATTCTAACATGATAATATGAATATGTATGCATTCACAATGTGAAAACACTTCTCAAGTGCTGCCTCTGATGAGTCTGGCCTATAGTAAACCAGAATGCATTCTTACAATGACTGTGAGTGTAAACAGGCTTGGCCTTGAGGTCATTTTGAAGTATATTTAATGCAGCAGTAAATGCAGTGCCGGCTTGGACACGCTCACCTTCCCATACACAAGTGGCTCTCAGTTGGTGCAGAGCATGTTCACCATACAACACAGCTGTAGAGCCCTGCCAGTCTTTCTCTGGTCGTGTCATGGTGACTGCAAACCAACATGCCTCTTCAACAATGAAGCTGTTTTTTTTCCGCCATTTTGTTAATCACCCTCAGGGCCCTCCTTGTTGATTGAAATTTGAGTGAGCTCGCTTTATATGCTTTTCCCTCCCTCTCCCTGTCTGTTTGTATTGTCTCCTTGAAAATTGCAATCTTTTTGGTGAAAACACATAATTGTCAGAGGACGAGCTGTGTCTGCGCTCACAATGCCAGCTCCATTGTGTGTTTTCCATAGCAACTGTCTTCATTGCCAGGATGTGACAAAACAAATATCTCTTGAAAGGGAAGGAAAAGATGTTTCTCTAACATGAAGGGACAATGACTGCTTCAGGCTATCTCCTCACCAAGGAACTTCTCTACATTTCAAACTCACAGATCATAGATAGATTTGAAAGCCTCTTTCAGAATAATGAACTCACCACAAGTTTCCTAAATCCTTCCACAATGGAGATAACATTTCACAAGGGTATTTTAATTGACCACAGTGGATTGCCACAAGCTAAGTGTAAATACAGTTTAATATCTTTGAAGGATTGTGACTTTTTTTTTTTGGTTGTCTTTTTTTGTCCACAAATTGGTGTTGGGTGTTTTCATTTGATGAATAGTAAAATCAGACCAATTCGGTGATCCAGTGATTCAGTAGTATTTAGCAGCTTAGCATTTGTTCATGTTATACCATACCTGATGATACCTTTACCCAATACCATTCAATGCATCGACTGATTAAAATGGTAAATGCATTGTTAGTAAAACAGTCTGAAAATAATGTTGTCCCCACAGAACCTGTCTCAGACACACATGCTCATCGACCTCATCCAGGAAGTAAAGGACAAAGGCTACAAACTGAGGATCAGCCCCTCCGTCGATACCAATGTGGTACAATTTACTATTTATCTCTTCTACTTTCCTGGAGCTGTAGTCTCCTCCAGACTAAACAATAGACTGAGCAAATTTAAATGACTTTGTCTTTGAAATTCTGATTTTAGTGCTGTACCTGTCTGACTCATTGTGCTCTGTTGTATTTGTTACATTCATGCGATCAATGACAATTGACTCAAAAAAGCAACTGAAAATAAATGGTTTTAGTTAATTACAAATGTCAATGTAAAGTTAATTCTTTTCTTTTTTTGGCAACTTTAAGTCTTAATTTATTTATAAACATTTGAGAAAAATTAAAGTAGAATTAAATTTGTACTCATTTAACTTCTGACCCCTTTTAAAAAATAGTTTATTAATTTAATTTAAATAAACAAAATCAACTGTCAGTTGTCCAAAACTGTCATTACATACATTATTTTGACACATTAACAGGGCTCGACAGTAATGATTGCCAGGTTGCCATTGGCAACCAATTCTCGGCCTTTGGTTGCCATTAGTGGTAATCACAATTTAAAACATTAAAGGTAAAGACAACAAACAGCAAAACATGGACTCCAAAATAAATAAATTCTTAACATTTTTTGCATTAGTGATATTTCATATTGCTGTTACAGTCACAAATGGAACCAGACAGTGCTGCACGTGTGTTAATGCTAGTTGTGTATGCACAGGCATCTGTTTTAAAGATAATGACGGAGCAAATTAAGTTGCTTGACTGTAGGTTTGAAAGTTCAACTAACCTGTCATTAAAGACATTCTTTTATGACACATTTTCATTATTAAGCTGACATAATTGCATAGTATCTTAATCACTCAAAATATGATGTGACTAAAAATGCAACCATATTTTCAGTTTTGGCAACCAAAAGCTGATGCCTGTTTGCCAGCCTGGCAACCAGTTTTAAAGTTAGTGTTCAGCCCTGCATTAAGTGATAGCTGGATCCTGTTTTGTTAATGACTTTTGAAATTAAGAAATAAATGTCTTATTTTTATTCCAGAGTCCACTGACAGTTACGCTGCCTGGTCCAGAGCCCCTGACTGCGGCCATGTTTCTCTTCCTCCAGAGCATGAAAGAACCAGGGAAAGGCCCAGTCAACCCCAAAATCCTCTTCAACCAGCTCTGCCAAAAGTAAGGCGCTACTCTTCATGTCAGCTGCCAAAAAAAAAAATCACCCACGATGTTGATACTTGCTTCAGACTCTGTATATAAATATTTTATCTCAGGGTTGCTGTAGCCGTCAGACTGTGCCATAATTGTTAGTGTTGCAGTTCTCCATCATCATAGCAGCAGTTTACAATACAGGAGCCACAGCTTTCACCTGCTTTCGTCCCCTCACTGCGGTGGTGACTGCTATAACCAGCCAGACCCAGGTAGCACCTGGTCCCAGCTGAATGCCTTTCACACACTCTGAGCTCAACATACACTATACACACTACAAGCACTGTACCTTGTTAAATGTGTAGCAGCAGCAGCTACCTATTTGTAGCTCTATCTGCTACTTGCCACACTGCTGTGCCACCTGTGTCATATTTGATCCAGAGCAAGGTCTAACAGGCTGTGTGACAGGCAGAAACAGCCCCACAACTGTGAACTGAACAGTTGTTTTGTTCTCTTTTATGAACAGTGTGAATGTTTGGTTGGCTGGGTTCTTGTTTGAGCATGGTACACTGCTGGTTGGGCCCACCCTGTGCATGTGTATGGGAGTGGGGGTTCTTGCACTGTTTAGTAGTGCAGGTGGGTGACCAGGGCATTTGACATTGGATGACTGGGTACATCTCTGGTGCGGCTTTGACAGTTATTCTGGTACCTAGCTTTCATCAGAAAGGCCTCTGTGTGTGTGTGTCTGTGTCTGTGTCTGTGTGTGTGTGTGTGTGTGTGTGTGTGTGTGTGTGTGTGTGTGTGTTGGCTGCCACCTCACCTGGTACTGCCTCAGCCTGCTACACACATGCAGGCAATTGTGCATTCAGACAGCAAACGTTGCGCACACCTTTATGCATTCATACGCTGCTAATTTCAAGTAGGGCTAATCTATTCCACTGACATGCATTTGAATAGAGATATATGACTTTAAGCCTCAGCACCCATTACCCATATGGTACACTTATACCACAGGTGAACTTTTATTAAGGCCAGTAAATGCAGATATGCAGCCAGTATCCACTTACATAATTTTCAATGACCAAATGGTAGGAGACAACAAATTTATTAACTATACATATTTGCGTAGGTGTAGAGCTCTATCGCCTAGTGAACTGACAAAAAAATAAATAAAAAACAATATTTTTACTTTTTAAAAAAATGCAGTGAAAGAACCAAGAAATCCCACACACTATTGAACACTTAAGCTCATTTCAGTTACTTTCATCTTTACAGGAGCTGCAAGCATCCAGGTATATATGGGATGATCAAATTCCCTGAGCATCTTTTACCAAGAATTAAAAAGTGGTGGCTTTGTTATGGGGGACCTCGTTAATTCTTTTAAAAAGAGCTCTGATTCCAACACACCAGGTAACCAATCCACGAAAGTTGTTGCACACCAAAAAGTCTGCGTTAGATGAAAGGTTGAAAGTACTGAGAAATGAAAGGCCCTGACACACAGTCATAGAAGCATATTGTGCAGTAGATTAAAAGATACCATAAAATTGTGGCTAATTAATCTGATGTACGATCTAAACATTGTAAACTTGTTTTAACAACTTTGAGGAAATTCTGATTTATAAACTGATGTTCATCACGATTTCAGCTGCTTTTTCTGATTTACATGAAAGAACTGGCGATTAATCGCATTTTCAAGGCCTTATTCACTTAAATGCTATTTCCTTTAACACCCACAAAGTGTACATGATTGCGGCAGCTTTTTGAACTTGCCTGACCCCTCACATGCTTCTCTGAAAGACTCTTCCACACAGCAGCTCATCTACATTCAGTTAGGTCTGAAGCTTTAAGCTGGAAGGACAGGGTCAAGAACTACTTCTGTTTACTGGGACATTTTTCTCCATTTTAGTGACCGTTTGTGATGGGTACACGCTGTTAATATAGCCTATCATTCTCACTTGTCACTGCAAGCTATTGTCACTCCAAGAGGTTTGGATCTGCCCTTGGCCTGTGGGGGCTGAGAACGCTTTTCCATTTCTCTTTCATTGTCTTTCCTATTATGTTGGTGCTGACAGACAGGTTAAAGGCACTGGAGGCCGATTGAGCCCAGTTTTGTGTGAGTGTATGTGTGCGTTTCTGTGCACAATGCATTTGACCTCACCCAGCTGAGTACCCCACAGGCTGCTTCTTCCTCCTGCCAGCGGAAGGGGGCTGGTCTGGGCTCGGACTATTGCCAAGTTATGTGGGTTGGATGGTCAGCACCACACACTCTATCTGGTGCCAGAGAGGGTCCCAGCTTGTACCCAGGCCTTGTTTTACTATAAAGCTCATCAGTGGTGTCAAGACAGGGGAAAAAAACATTTGAATAAAGACACAAATATTCATCTTTTTTCTCCTGGGCACCTGGAGTCTGAGGTCAGGGACAGTGGTTTTCATACAGCGCATCTACTTCTACTATTCATTGAGAATAGGATGCATTCTCTATGCATTTCCAATGCATAAGCTGGACAAAAAGGCCACACAGAGGCATTCAACTACACCTGCCTCTTTCAAGGACTGATTCAATTTTCAGGACGGCCAGTGGACACTTTCTTGTATTGCAAAAGATGAAAAGTATGCTGGCTCTCAGCTCCGTCCATGTGCTGCGTATAAATGTCCACATACCCACATCTTTCAAATTTTGGTTCATAAGCCTTTATGAGAAGCCTTGCATCCCTGATAGAAATAGCAGAGGACAACAATAGATTCCATCTCGTTCTCTGGAATCCTGGACACACACACACCTATACTGACACACAAGCAGTACACACACACAAAGAAACAGGGTTGGCATACTGGTCTGCCCAGGATGAAGACCTCTTTCAGGTTGAAGAAAAGAGGCAGATATTCATAGTTGGTTACAAAAGTAATACAAACATTGGTTTACGTGCGCATGCTGAGCCGAGAGCCGCAGTCTGGGAATTCTGACTTGACAGTCCATCCGTCCAATCCATTCACTCCGGTCTACCTGTGAATGTTTGTAAACCTGAAAATAAGAATGTTGTCAGCCTCTTTATGTCTGAAATACAAAGAAATAATACCTGTGCAAATGAGCACAAGTTGATGAAGACATTGTTTACTAAGTGGAGCATGAAGCATCTCCTCAGGCTGGTGTTGATTTTTTGTCTCTCAGTCTTGCAAAACCTTACCAAACAGTACCATGTAATTAGAAAGAGACAGAGAAGTCAAGGTGGCATATAATTATCCTCACTTCAAAATGAGCAAGTTGCAGCAAAAGAGACAAATATCAGGCCAGTAAAAAACTGTCAACTGAACCAAAAGGCTTATTACATTACTCCCCTAAAAATAGGACAAAAGATAGTATTGTCTACATATTATGCCATATCATTGTGCTCTGTCTGGCTGTGTAGAAGGACAACATGCATCAAACCAAACATGTCTCAGGCATCAGTAGTAACCACAGTCTTGCAGGGTATGTGTTTGCATTCATTTAAAGAAAGGAAACTAAAAAGAAGTATAAATAGAACTGTACCCGACTCCGAATGATGTCAGTTGAATCGGATTTGGTTGTTCAGTACGACAGTTCAACTATGCGTTCCTTTTTTTACGTACAGATTTTGAGAGTTTGAACAGGGTTTAGAAGGACTGATAATTCAAATCCTCGACTTTCAGGGGGCAGCCCTTGCATAAAATAAAAGAAACATTTGAAAAGGGTTTTTTGATGGACCAGAGGTTAATAGAGACAGTCTGGTCTACTGAACATTTTGATTATAAAAGGAAAAACTATTCAATTAAATGTATTAGCATTTAAATCTAAGAGGGCTTTGATTTCAGGTTGCGGTTGGCATACAAGCTTTTAAATACACCAGCATCTCATAGTATAGCTTGCGTCAATATGACTTTGCATTTTTCATCCTTTGATATCTGTCACATAGCAACATATTTAGCCAGTAAACATGTAATGTACAATTTATTCTCTCTTAGTCGCCTGGGTGAGAGGTGGGAGTTTTATTGTTGGTAAGGATAAATGGTACAGTGACAGTCAGTCAGATAAGTGGAACAAATGTAGAATAGTTGGCACCAAACAAAGGTGAGATGTGTCGGCTGATCAGGCATTCAGTCACTTATGCACATAGCTTTTGTTTTGTACAGTGCTCTATATTTTTGCAATATACATTTTTTTTGAGCATATTGCAAATCATTGAGTCATAGTTAAATTTCTTATGCCTATGTGTGAGTAAATGCTGATGAATTTAATATGTGAACTGTGTGCGGGTGCATTGTGTTGCTCATACAGTAGGTGTGTGTGTGTTTGGGGGGGGGGGAGCTTGTGTGGCCTTGTGTCTGGTACTAAGTCATCCGACTATTAATTGTGTTAGCACCGCAGCTGTTTGCATTGGCCAGATTGAGAGCAGCGCTACAGGGCCCTTCTGCTTCTCTCCACTGGGATGAGCTTCCAGACCTCCTCATTCCCACTGATCCCAATCAACCTTTTCATTTTTTTTTCTCTCTATACTTCTCTGCGTCTGTCTCTCACTCTTTTTCTGTTTCACTCATTTCCTTCTCTGTTTTGCTTTATATTCCTCTCTCTGTGTGTCTCTCTCGGGAGGTCGACAGAATAGTTAGCGGAACAAGAGGGAAACATTCCTTCACATGCTGTTCATTTTTAGGGTTGGCGAGCAAATGACATATGTGCTTTCTACCATTCCCACCCCTCCACCCACCCTTCCCCATGTGTCTGCACGAAGAGGGCATAAGAGACAGAGACTGTGTGTGTATGTAAGGGTGGGAGGGTGACTTTAGGCTCCTCCAGACCTCCTGCTTATGACCTGTGTTGAGGGCAGGTGGTTGGCCATCTCTCCCCCAACCACGGACATCCATTCTTGGGCCACATGTCAGCCTATCTCCAAAGGAGGATTAATTTCAAATGAACTGGTCTAATAATTATGATTATGAATATCATTAATGATTGGCTACAAAACAAAAGATACAACGTTTGCCTCCTTGAAGTGACAGGAGATACTTTAATGCTACACTAAAAAGCCTGAGGACCACTGGTGTCCATCAAGTACCAGTGAAGGACCTCCACAGTACTGTTAAAGGATCTAACCCACCCACCCAGCCCCCCGCCGTCCAAATATCCTCAACATTTGACTGATGGCTTCTCAAACCAGTGATGTGGCGTCTCGGTGTGTGTTGTGCCTGTCGGACCAACCTGTCCTGTGGTTATGTGGCTGGCTCGGCCCAACAGGTTGCAGTGGCTCTAGCCTTGGATGCCCATCTGCCCCTGGCATCTGTCCTCACATCTGCTTCACTGTGGACGGCCAGGGGACGGACCCAAGGAGAGCCTCCCCTCTAACTGCTCTGACATTAATGTCCAGGAGGGGTGTCCACCAACAAAATGGCAATAACATGCTCAGTAAAATGTCAAGGCCAGAATGGCAGAGCTGTGGTTTGACGACCTGTTGTTATTATTTCTAAATAATGTTAATCTTTGTTCTGTGTGGAGCACTTTTGTCTTTTAATGGACTTCTGTGTTCTCCAGGGAGAACCCAGTGGAACAAAGATTGCATAAATTGGCTATTTACTTTAGTGAACTGTCTACCTATTAAGATTTCTTGCCAGCATATATTATGACTGAAAAAAATGCAAGAGGAAAGGATCTAATATATTAATCAGATAATTGATTTAAATAATTTGAACTTTTTGCTGAAAGGGGAGTCATGGTGTGCTTAATTATGTCATCTCATATTCCATGCCTTCATACTTAACAAGATGTGCATTCTTAAAAAATATCAGAATCGCTAGCACACCGTGTTTTTGCTGGGAAAGGCAGTGTGGGGATCTTTGCCCATTAGTGTGTCTGAGACACAGACAATAAACAAGATGATGAGTAAGAAGCAAAAGATGCATTAAACAAGAGGTGTTGTTTTATTTTAGATGTACCCGATTTCACACGTTTTTCACTGTGTAGCAGGAGACAGAAGGTCATCCTGATAGGGAAATTAAAGCAAGCACAATCTTTACAATAGATACAAGGCTTCTTAGGTACAACTCAAAGCAGAGGCTAATTTCTAGCTGTGGTGCAGCATGTAGAAAGCTTAATGTACAATGACTCAGCTTTTGCCAGAATATGTTTAACAAACGGTTCACTCTTTCCTTGTCAGGTCTACAAAGTTAGATTACTGTCACAATCAAAACGTAAAAACTAAAGTTTAACATGTTGAAAATAGGACTGCACAACTTATCGTTTAAATCAGAACTGATCATAAAAATACGTGGCAACGAATGTCATCACTGATAAGTTTGTTAGATGTCATGATGCACGGCACACGTCTCCTAAGGTGAGAGCAGTAAGCCGGCAAATGCTGCGCCCTGTTTAGCACATGTGACTAACTACAGGAAATGCAGTCTCCTTTGTCTCTGCGGGTAGCATTTGATTTACCTGGTTGTGGTCAGTAGAGGTTTTTGTTCCCCAGGATGGTGAAAGGCATGACAAACCCTACTCTTCCTTACTCTGCCTCTGATTGGCTTCCCCTGACATTCTTACCCTAATCCTAACTGATCTCACTCTTCTTGCCTAAACTTAACTAATCCAACCAACAAAGGCAATGAGTACTTGCTAATCAGAGGGAGAGGAGGGCAATCATGCCTCTGCCATCCTAGGAAATAAAATTTGGTGTCCTGTAGCCGGGCCCCTGATGAAGCCATTTTTTAAGCTAACCTTTATAAAGCTGAATAGTTTTACTTTGGGGCCCAGCTGCACTGATCCATCACAAAACAAAATGAAACAGACGGAAGGTATTTCTGTTGCTTACATTTGCTTTTAGATTACCCTGTAATCATGTGTTTGTACATCAAAACAGCCACAAATCTGCCAGAAACGGCAGACTTAGCTAGCGCTTATTAAGTAAAATTAGGTCAGAGTCACACTGGAGTATGACGTAACATTGTAAAATATTTATTTTTTTTATTGTAGTGGCCTTGTCTGTACGTACTCTTCATCTAGCATACATTTGATTTTTTTCTTTACAAGGAGTATGTTTTGTTTTTGAATAAAAAGCTGGAAATGGATAGTTTTTCTCTTTTTATCCGATTGATAATCGATTAATCAAAGTAAAACACAGATGAATCGGTCACCAAAGTAGTTGTTTGTCAGCAGCTGTAGCTGAAAGTATGTTGTGAACTATGAATTTAAAACAAAAAAAAGAATAGGATTCAAACGTAGGAAAATGTGCTTTAAATATCTGAAAATATCGCTTTGCTGTGACAATGTGTGCAGTGTTTGAGTATGTAAGATGATTGGCTTTCATTCTATTCATGTGTTTGAATTTTGAGTTCAGAACGTTTCCTCTGTTAAAACGCTAAAAAATCCCAGATAGCAAAGCTGAAAGAGCAGGTTTGAGTCTATGAAAGGAGAAAGTGAGTTGGATTTCTGATAGGGCTTTGATGAATGTCAATAAAGCAAGTTTAAAAACTTTGAAGACAGATTTGTAACACTGAAAACATCAAACTGTGAACAATTTAAGAGTGAAGCAAATTTTCAACCTTTCAAATCTTAGTTGAAATGTTTTGATATGTGAAAGGAATCAAACCTCATATAGTGGCCGGCAGGATTTTACAAATACAAAAGTGAAAGAGCCTTGAAAAGGGGTAATGGGAGTTTTCTCATTTTTTCATGTTTCTCTATAGATTTCAAATGCTTGTGTGGTAGTTTCCTTCCTTTTGACTTGATTGGGTTTGATCACATACGTCGTAAAAATGTATAACCTTGATTAAAAAAAATGACTGAAGGCAAATATTTCTGGTTTTTCCTGCCAACAGGTCATAGTCCTTTCTCAGCTATGTTCTGCTTCCTTTCACCTTATTTTCATAAGTTTCTCTGTCGTTGTTGACTTTCACCTATGTTTTACTTTGTTTGTTTCCAGGGCTCCGCGCTTCAAGGGCTACCAACAACAAGACAGCCAGGAGCTTCTGCACTACCTACTGGACTCCATACGAGTAGAGGAAACTAAAGTGAGCTTACATATACACACATACACCTGTAAAGGCTGTAAAAAGCTTAATCACACTTTTTTTTTCCAAGTCCAGAATGTATTTGGTGTGGATCTTTGTTATGTTTTTCAAAGTTTGCTTAAGTTTTACTTTTCATAAAAGAAATGTCCCTCATATCTGCAAAAAGTACTCTTTGTACCTCTGGTATTTGTGTGTGTGTGTGTGTGTGTGTGTGTGGGGGGGGGGGTTTCAAGTGCTTTTTGAACATTTGGTAGGAGAAAATGTGTTACAAATGAGGACGCTGTATGTACATGCTCGTTGGGTTATAACAAACCTTGAAGGAAATTCAGGGATTTAAAGACCCCCTTCAGTGACAATAAAAAGTCTTTAACCTTGAGAACATGTCCACATGGTGTTTTTTATAGGCTACACCATATCTTGAGTAAAAAGAAGCAGCCAATGCCATGGCTGAGCATTTTGTAGAGAGGTTTGTGTGTGTGAAGAGAGTGAAGGTAAGCAGGTACACTGGAGCTGCAGACGAGTGGCTAAGATGTGGTGCTAATCTGCATATTCATATCATCTGTGCGTACTAAATAAGGTAAAGGTTATATAAAGAGTTACATCTGAGCCTAAAGCATGAGGGGATTTTTTTCATGGACAAAAAACCTTAAGTATATCATTCTGATGAACAGAGATGAGTTTTGGGGGGTTTATCATTGCCCGAAGGGGAACATTATAACTGGCTATTTCTTAGCCACATTAATGCTAACAACCCCATCATCCTCTATTTAGTGTTTTGTACGAATTGCATAGACTGTTTAAAGTAATGGTGAAGTTACTGTGATGTCACACATTGCTTTGTGGACTCCTTTTTTGAAGTCTTGAGGGTTTTTTTTTTTCAGGCCTGGAGATTGCTGCTTGGCTAATCAACAAATATTACCATGCTAACATGCAAAACTAAGATGGTGAATATTATATATTATACTATATTATATATAGTATTTGATTATAATATTATACATAGTAAACATCTCTATTAAAGCACTTTAACTGAAAATTGTAGGATGCTCACATTAGCATTGTGAGCACCATTGTGCCTTTGCACAGCCTCACAGAGCCACTAACATGGTTGTAGACTCTTAGTTTGTTTTTGTCTATTTGACTTGGCAAGTTGTATTTTGTTTTTTAATTTTCAAATGTTTGCTTGGATTGCTGTGAAACGTACTGCCTTTTTTGTACTACATCAAACCATTTACTGAAAAAAATCAGCAATCAGCAGTGATGGTAGTTCACTGATAGTATCATGCTAATACCCGAATTGTGGGGAATTCTGTGTTTGTTTTGAAAGCCATCCGAGCCTACTGTAGTTATAATGGAAAACATTCAGTGTGTTTGTTGGCGGCTGTGTGCTTTCACAAAACCCAGTATCTTGGTTTTGCTTGGCCAGCCAGTTTTTGTGTTTTAACCTTATGGTGCCATGTTTTTGGCAAGTACAGAGAACCCCCTCCCCCCAGGCCTTCACAGGGCAATTAGGAGACCCCACAGCAGCCCTTTGCATGGCTGAGCTGGCCCCTTTGGCCCCACCAGTGGCTATGTGAACCAAGGAGGAGAAGTTAGCGGGTGTGTTTAGTGGTCAGTCTCAGACCCAGGAGGGGCCGCAGGCTGGGCTTCCCTGCTCCCATTCAAACTTGTGAACACTGACAGTTGTGCCACTTAGGGGACTTGCAAGTGGCACGACCGGCATCATTGTGTGATCTTGGGAAACCCACAGCTGCTGAATGAGCTCCAGGGCCGTCCCATTGTGCTTGAGGGTCACCCACGGCCCCTCCCTCACACATACACATACACATACACACACACACACACACACACACACACACACACACACACACACACTCATCAGCCGATCTCCCAATCCAATCAAGGAGGTAAAGAGGGAGGGGGTACTGCGCCCTCTATTCATTCACTCAGAAACTCATTTATACAGCCAAGCACAGTCAGAGATACAGTGGCATTTTAGCCTGCATTGTTGAATATTTTTTGCAAATGAATGCAAACATTAAACTAGGTACTAACTTTTCTAATGAAGATGAGATGTATCATAGAAGTGTTTTTGATATAGCTGGACAAACATGACACACACATTTTTTCTTAAGCTGACAGCGATTAATCCATACCTACTGAGTCTGAATAAACCCATTCATATTGAATTGGCGTGTTTGAGATATTCATATATACTGATTAGATTATATACACATAATGTCCTGTGTGAGTGTGTGTCACAGAGAGGGACTGGTATTTTTGCAGTGGGTGTCACCAACCTTTTAGAGGCCCTAAGTGTTTGTGTTGATTGGCCATTAGTATCAGAGATCCTAATATGCTAATTTGGCCCCAGTCAATTATCACCAATTAGCTGAGACGGTAGGTATTACTCTCTCAGGGCATGGACTGTCCTTCTTCACCCCATCTTCATTTTAGTTTCCACCCCTGCACCCTTGTACCAGCAACCCTCTCCACCTCCCCTAACCCCCTCCCTCGGCCCCATCCCGTGTGGGACAGTGCATGCTGTTATTTTGGGGAGGGAGAGAGGGAGATGGGGGGTTGCTGGTAATTAATTAGTAGGAGAGCTTCAGCCTGGTTTGACTGCTGAGTGAGTGGGGTGCACGCTGGCCAGGCTGGGATTAACAGGACTTTTTGACCTAAATAGCCAGTCCAGTGCGTGGGTCCCGAGACAATGGGGGCTGACTGGTCTCGACCACAGACACAGACCATGGCCAATTATCTATTGATTGGTGCTTTACTGTGGCTGTGCCTCTTCACAGCTCTGTCACCAACACACTCACTGACCATGTCACCTTCAATAAGAGGGCCCCGTGAAGGACTTACAGACACACACGTACATGCGCTGTTAATTAAGATCTACATGGTAACGTTTTTAGACAAGCACAATAATTATTTTACACTAATGATGCTTATAATAGGTATACCTGTCAAACTGAGCTGTAGGCTAGAATTTGATATTTCACTAATGGATGTAATGGAGAGAATTCAAGAAAAACATCCCAGAGTGGATTTTATTTTAATTGATGTATTTATTTTGCATTAAATCTGCATTGTTCTGTTATTTTGTGTTTGTGTGCAGAGGGTGAAAGCGGGAATTCTGAAGGCTTTCAACAATCCCACCGAAAAGACAGCAGATGAAGAGACCAAACGCCAAGTCAAAGGTTCATATACTCGCTGCGGTGGATAAGATGGCTAAGATCAATAGTCCCATCTTGTGGCAGTTAATGGAAGTACAGCTCAGTTACTAATCAGGCAAAGGGTGATTCGATGGAACACATAGCACAGTATAGCCTTTGTTGGATACACCTTCACTGTTACCTGCAACGTTCTATTCATATGATCAACAAAACCAGTTATATACAGTTAGTCCTCAGCCTTTATTGGAGATATAATAGTGAGCAGAAAGGTTTAGTGGAGTGAATTGACAGGTTAATGATGACATTTTTCAATTAAAAACTATGTCTCTCTTTTTCCCACTAGCGTACGGAAAGGAAGGTGTGAAAATGAACTTTGTGGACCGCATTTTTGTTGGCGAGCTGACTAACACAATTATGTGTGAAGAGTGCGAGCATGTAAGTGTATGTGGTTGAATTATAGAATAGTCTGTGTGAACCAATCAGGCAGAGCTCAATGCAGTGCCCTCAATGGAACACGTATGAAGCACAAGGTCGGCAAGTTCACACGTTATTTAGCCAACCTTGACTCATTAGTGCCTTCAAATACAGTTAATGTAAAACCCAGTTAAACTGAAATTTCAGTTTGTTTTGCTACTGCTTTATTTAAACAATCACTGCAGGAGTTGCAATAGATTTCCAGACATTTTCTGTCACAAATTGAATTTGTCACTGGCCTGAAGTGAAGCTAACCAAGATTAGGTTGCCATTTCTCATCTTGCTTTTATATCCTAGCATCATTTTTAACTTTGTTACCCACAACCAAACTGAAAAACTGAAAAATAAGTCAGAGAAAACAGAAGTCAACAGAAAAAACAAAACCAAAAAGCCCTTCAAGAACCAGCTCAGACACCAACTGTTTGCAGCAGGCATTTACAATAACATGTGGGGGCTCAGCTCCGAGTTGTTAACAAAGCAAATGCCACTATGAAAACTTATGAACATCCTTGAAGGTAGAGAGCACCAGGTGTGGAGCTGGAGAGCAATAAGCAGAGAATCAGTTGCTTCCCAGATCTCCTCTTAGTCTTGTTGAAAATCAGCAGCAGAAGTTTATTAACAACTGGCTGTAATTTTGACTTTTTGAGAAGGTGATGGATATATTTGCTGACATTGACTTGTGTGTGATTTTTCTTTCAGATCTCCACAGTGAAGGAGGCTTTCATAGACATCTCCTTACCCATCATAGAGGAGAGGGTGAGCTGCTGCAGTTGTTCATAAGAAAACCAATGAAAATAATATCAAAGGATGATAATTATCACTCTAAAACAGCATACCTATTTTATTGAGTAAGAAAATTGACACAGTTAGGTGACAGGTTGAAGTGTTTTCAGAAGAAAAATTCTGCGGTATTGGTTATGGTTCAACTTTGAACTGATGATTCTTTATTTGTCAAACTCAGATATCAAAACCGTCCAACCCTGGTAGGCTGGGGAAGGGCAGCCGGGAGCAGGACACACACATGACTCACAGTGACCAGGTTTTTTCCGCAGCACACTCGGTCAACAGAAACACCAGGAAGCTGAGCGGGCAGGTAGGGATGTGCATGTAAAGAGTTCTAGTGCTGCTTAATCTAAAAGTGATTTCTCATTAAGCAGTGATTTGCTGGGTTTGTGCATTTGATTGTTTCTGTATCATGCCAGTGTTTGGGTTTCTCCATTATCTGAAGACAGGTGTAGGTAAACATGTTTTTGCGAAGTGCTTCCGCCTGGGCTTTAGTGTCAGTTTCTATTTTTCCCTCCTGAATGTGATTTAAAAGAAGACTAAGGCTGATGCTTTAGATTCCACAAGGAGAAATTCTCATTGTAACTTCACCACCAATTGAAATACAAAGCAATTACAGGATGTCATATGTCGTATAATGTGGGTAAGCTGATAGCTGATGTTTTTCAGATCTGTAATTACCACTTCATATTTATTCAATTCAATTCTTATTACACATGTCATGTCATACCCTATTTCCATGTTGACTCTGCTCAATTAAGACTCTACCCTTGCAGATAGGGCCACAAAGCTTACACAGTATTTCGATTCTGGCACACCAGACTACATCCACACTAATACATTTTTATTTTAAAACACAACTATTGCTACGCCTAGTGTCCACACTACTCCAGCTGACTACAAATGCAGTTTTGGAAGCCTTAACAGAGACCTTTGAAAATACTGCTGGCCTTGTTTGAGTTTGAAATCTTCGGTCACATTTTTGTCTAGACGGGCGAAACTGACATTCTTAAAAACAATGAAGGAGACACCTACATTTGCTTCCAGCTTGGGTCTTATTAGTCGCAAAGTGTCAAACCAAAATATTATAGCTAGGTCTGCATACCTGCATACTGTTGCCATGGCTTCCTCCTGTGATGGATAATCCTCTTGGAACCACTCTAATATGACTATATTATGGCTAATATAACTCCCAATCTGTTTTCTGCCACTTCCAGCACCTTATACTCATTTGTTCATTTAGGTAACAGTTCCAACTTGTCCTCAGTCCAAGCAAAGAAATCTCTGGTTGTACGTTTAGTCATCTCCATGGTATTGTCTGTCACTAAGAAAAGGAAAAAAGCCTGCACACTGCTCCAAGTCACAACTGTGGTTTATTAGGACAACGTTTCGATCCAGAAGGGATCTTCGTCAGTTCAAAGGGGGAACGAAACGTTCCTAATAAACCACAGTTGTGACTTGGAGCAGTGTGCGGGCTTTTTCCCTTTTCTTGCTTGCTTGTTTGTTGACAGCCTTGCACCTACCGGTGATGTGCGTATATCTCCTCCTCCTCTACTATTGTCTGTCACTAAGCAACCAGCCGCAGAGTAGACAGTTTATACTAAAAAATTCAGGTGTTTTAGTATAAATGGAAATTATATCTAAAACGGTGCTAATGCACTCTTGTGTACGGGGATCATTGTCGTTAAAAACATAATAGTGTGAATATGACCGAAGCATTGCAGGATATCTCCTATGATGTACTAGGTGGAAAATGTTTTCCCACATCGCGTCACCAAGCTGTCCTGTTATTTCTTTCTGTTACATCGGGCCAGGGTCAGATGTTTTCTCACTACAATGTCAGTTTCCAGCCATCTTTACAAAGTAGCATGCAATAGTCTCTCCTCAGAGTCAAATGTGCTGCTTTAAGATGATGTAATCAAGGCACAGCATTTACAGCATCCCTTCCTCATCTCTTGTGTGTTTGTGTCATAGATATAGATGTTGGTATCTTTTGCGTGCCTTTACTGGCAGTGTGAGTCCTTTTATTCACATTTTAGCCGTGCAAGAAATAGTTGGAAGATAGCCAGAGCAAATTTTATGAAAAAAAAAATAATAATAATAAAGATCCTTTATAACCAACATGTAAAATTGCATCACTGAAAGGGGCTCATGTATCTGTTCTTGTTTCCCCCAGAAGCAGCAGAGCAGGAAGTCTTCAAGCTCCGTGGAGGAGAAGGGAGCAAGCTGCAGTGTGGAGCGGGTGGAGGAGGAGGGCGTAGCTGTTGGATCAGCTCGTGGTGTCTCTGTTTGCAAGATGGCTGCTGCCGGCAGCCTTTCAGATGGCAGCGAAAGAGACTCAGGTGCTCAGGACAGCAGTAATGACGCTGACAGTGAGGCCTCAGAGAGCGAGTGGGCCCCACGCACCTCCTCCTCCAGCCACAGCCACGGGCACATGTCCACCCCATCGTCCACCTCCACCCTCACTCCATCCCCTACGCCCATCTCTGCCTCCTCCCCCTCGTCATCATTCTCCATGAGGCAAAGTGGTGCAGTAGAGCAGCTCGTCACTGCAGTGTCTAAAGTCAACCTCGGGTTCACTCCTGGGGACTGCTCTCCTTCTACACACTGTTCTCAGGAGGAGCAGGGAGAGGCGCAGTCACGAGATAACCTCCACCATCAACACCACCAGGGGGCCTTCCAGGCACTGTCCCACAGTTACACACCCAGCTCCAAGGAGTGCTCTATCCAGTCCTGCCTCCACCAGTTCACCTCTGTGGAACTGCTGATGGGCAACAACAAGCTGCTGTGTGAGAACTGCACTGAACGCAGACAGAAACAACTGCGCAAGAGCAGCTCAGCCGGTAAGACAAAACATATGAAACAACAAAAAGCTCTGACGATGAGAAACCAGTCTGCAAGTTGCTGCCTGCAAATAATTCATATGGTGCAGTTTTATTACAGAGTGTTTCTAAATTATTGCCAGTAGGTATGCAGCTAGCGATTGTTTGTTATTATTGATTAGTCTGCCAGTTATTTTCTTGATTCATTATTTTGCCAGTAAAATGTTAGAAAATACTGAAACCTATGCAATTTACCAGAGCCCAAGGTGACATCTTCAAATGATGTTTCATCCCACTAAATCCAAAGCTGTCAAGTTTATTATTGTACATGACAAAGAAAATCATTAAATGATCACATTTAAGAAGCGTGAAACCAGCAAAGGTTCAGCTTTTCTCTTTAAAAAAATTCAAAAACAATTATTTAATTATGAAGAGTTTCATTTAATTTTCTTTTGATTGACTAATCAAAAAAATCAACAAATCGTTACAACTCTAATTGCCAGATTATTGTACATCTGATCATTTAATCACAGGTCATCCCCTAGGAAGCCCTTTCAGTGATACTTCATTTACAAAATCCATCTTTAAATATCGAACTCTCAACCACAGTAGGCTTGATTGTTGGCTGTAAATAGTTTTGAGTTTTGTCCTTCATGGCGGCCGTAGGCAGCTTGAGTTCTTGCCAGGAAAAATAGATTCCAACAATGACCAGATTTTGCTCTGAAAGAATTATCAAAACGTCCATAGAAACTTCTCAGTCTACTTCTGTGGTGCACTTCACTCCTTTGCTCTCTGATTGTGTGCTCACTGAGTTCCAAACACTCTGACCGTGTGGAGTTCATCAGTAGCAGCTTGTGTTTACACACATCAGAACAAGTACAAATTCTTACTAGTGTCAAGATGAAGGGCTACAGTCTGTCTTTTTTTTTTTTTTTTTTGCTTGCTATTGTCCTTTTCTCTATAGCTCCAGATGTCCCTGTGACCCTGTCAATGAGCACTTGCTGTTTTCAGTGTTTGCCTCAATCACTCAAATCTTTATACAAAAGATTCCTGACTGTTCATTTAAATACAACAAAGTGTTTTTTAACAGTTAAATCTGACATTTCTTTGTATGTTTTGTTGTTGGCATAGACAAGAAGCTGGAGAAGATTTACACCAGCGCTAGGAAACAAATGCTGATATCTTTGCTGCCTCCTGTCATCACGTTGCATCTTAAACGCTTCCATCAGGTGAGCAGGCACACTGCCTTTTCGTTTTTTGTCACGCTGACAGGAAATTGTTGAGTGCAGTAGTGTGGGTGTTTGACATATCCTAAACAGTGATGTCGAAGGGCTTCTGTTGTGGTCTACAGACCTAAATGCTAAATTGCTGCCACTCTGGTTTTGTATTTTAAGGCAGGGATGAACTTACGAAAAGTGAACCGCCATGTTGACTTTCCCCTCATCTTGGATCTGGCTCCATTCTGCTCGGCATCCTGCAAGGTAAAATATATTCGGTGTACTTGAATAAATTTTAGTTATTCTGTTTGTAATGAATGTTCTTGGTTGGTACTGTTTCTGGAAACTTCGATCTCTGTATCTTTACTTTTTTAGCTCTGTTTCTCTTTCTGCTAACCTTCATTCTCCTTCTTTCTAGAACCTGGCAGCTGGTGAGCGTGTCCTCTACAGCCTGTATGGGATTGTCGAACACAGTGGCTCAATGCGGGGAGGCCACTACACTGCATATGTAAAAGTGCGCGCTCCCCAGAGGAAAACAGAACAACACCACAGGAACCTGTCAGGTCAGGGTTTGTATCTCTGAGCTCCTTTAAGACCTTTAAACTATTTCCTGTGTTAGCATGATTGTTTGCTGTTTGTGAAAGCAGTCAGTATTGTGCAGCAAAGGCCTTGCTCCTTGTAACCTCGGAGATGTCCTCAACAAAGAAGAGTGTCCGGATTTGCACAATAGCACTGGGAGGTACTTTTAAAACTCAAGGAAGCAGTTGTCCTCGCTAGATGTTGTTGTTATTGGAGCCATTGGTTGGTGATGACACAAGGATCAAACGTGTCATTATGATGACCGCAGACAGATTGTAGTTCAGTCATGTGGTATACAGTATCTACCTGTTCTAACACCTACAGACTGTAGGTGAACATTGAACATTCTTCACCTTAGTGCCCCTAAACATTGCCCTTTGGATGCTTTACTTGAAAACATTAAGTTAATGCAATGTTTAGAGTTAGGTCTAGATAGGGTGACCAGATTACATGTCACCAGAGTGAAAAATTCAGGACAGTCCCAAATCACGAATCCTGTCTGCTTGTCACAAAAATTAAACATTACAGTTACAGAGAATATGAACAAGCTAAAACATGAGCTGTCTGTACAATGAAATGCTGAAGAGACCTGACATGGTGACACAGTAATATTGGAAAACACTGCACTGAGATTATTGTGTATTTTTGCTGCTAAATTTTCATGAATAGTTGATAACATTAGAGTTGTACATGCCTCCGATACTGCCTAAAATGCGGTAATGGGTATCGGCAAGTACAGCCTATGACCAGTCCGATACCACGTAATGCCTCACGTCATTACGCGTACGCACGCTACAGGCAAACGAAACAGAAACGGAGCAGAGTTTAAAAAGCATTCTACTGTAGCCTTTAAAATGTCTTTTTTACCAAATTGTGTGGCTGCACTTTAACCTGTGTCTTGATCTGTGTCAACACTGGATAATAATGATAAAAAAAGTTTTATGGCATTCATTCTACTATTATGTATTTATTTCTTAATATTTTACATACAGTTTTAGGAGTTGAGACATACAACAGTTCATATGCCACCCATTTTTATTTTACGTGCTGGTATCGGATTGATGAGTAGATCAATCTTTTCTTTTCTNTCTACTATTATGTATTTATTTCTTAATATTTTACATACAGTTTTAGGAGTTGAGACATACAAGTGTTCATATGCCACCCATTTTTATTTTACGTGCTGGTATCGGATTGATGAGTAGATCAATCTTTTCTTTTCTTTTTTTTTTTTACACCCTGAATCCGTGAAAATATTCTGATTAAACCACCTATGTGGGCTACAATTCCAGCTTTTAGTTATTAAAAAATGTCCAGTTGTAAGAGTATATGTCAGAGTGTTAGTGATGTGTTTTCACTTGTCTATTGCACCAATCAGGCTTTCATAAATAACGGATTGTTGATGTCATTCGACCTTTTTTAAACCAGATGATGGAGAATGCAGCCACCTCTGCAGGAAGAATTTGTTATAGCTCTTACATTTCAATTACGGTCTTAGCTGCTGAGAAGACGTTTAAAATGACTGTAACATACCTGTCATCTGTGTGTGATGTGTCTTATAAACACAGCCAGGACACTGTGCTTCATGTCATCCTGAATTCTATGTAATGGATGGTTTACCCATTGTTACATACAACACAGTCATTGGTTTTCTTTTTCCTCATGACAGACAGTTGACTTTATGAACAAAAATAATATTTTGAGCATTGACTTTTGACTTAGTTGACACTGATGTACTGGAGGCCACACCCACCATGGCCATATGAACATGCCCACCCTCAACTGCTCTGTCCTGAATTTCACCCATTCCCATCTGGTCACCCTATCTCCAGATAAGAATGCTAAACAATTGCCAGGCCATTTTTCACCCTGTGCATTACCAGAGGCAAAGGACTCTTTTCTCTGTTTTCATTTAACTAATTTAGTAGTAAAGTGCATAGATTTGCACTTTGTAAATTAAAATCGGGATCCAGAACAAACGTGTTAATAAGCCTTTTAGCTATTTAAATTGTCTAATTGGCTATTCAGATAATCAGTGTGTGAGAATTTCACCAAAGCTAAACTAGTTTATGTCACTGAAATACAGAGATATATTTAAATCAAGCGGACATGTCTCAGACATGCTTCCCTAGACTATTTAAGGAGAAAGGGGCTCAACATAAAAAACAATTTCCTTCCCTCCCCAGTCCCCAAATCTGTCCTTGTAAGACTATAAAACTACAGTTTGCTCATTCTTTACACAGTTCCTCTTCTATGGCATTACAAGAAGTTTGCTCTACAGGGTGAACCATGATCAAGATAAAAAGAAAATCCTAACATAAGCACTTAAAAAAAACATGAAACAGGACACATAAGGTACATGAAAGAAAAAGGTGATATACTGTGTCCCTACAATGTCCGCTTACAGAAGGAGTATCTCCAGCAGATACAGTGTAACCTTTAATATTTACACTATGTTCAAGTTAGTTAAGGTGAGGACACACATTATGGCTATTGAGCCGACCATGACAATGATTTGTACAGGACGACTAAGCAGCAGGACATTCAGACACAGCGAACTAGCAGGCGCACTCACCTCAGCGGGCAGGATACAGTGCACGTAGCAAAACACTAAGCAACTGAATACAGCAATGTCAAGGCTTTTTTGTTGTTGTACTAATTCTTTTGGTGCCAGCATGTAGCAGCCAGTTGGGAATCTCAGTCCAAGGCATTCTACACTGTCTTCACCCTGTAACTATGATGGTGGTTGCAGCTTGATTGACAGTTGCAGCAGAGTACAAATTTTTGTCCCCGTGTGACATTGAGAAGCTTTAAAATGTTTTGTGCTAGTTTGGCTCGGTCCGTCTTTTTTATCGGATGTATTATTTTAGCTTTGTTATTGTGGAGCCAACCTCTGACAGCTTGTTGTTTACCCACGCTGGATTTTAGTCCATTTTTCTTATTGACATCCCCGCCATGAGAAAAAAACAGCACTGCAGAGCTGATTATTTCTCAAATATTTAATCATTCTCTGTGTCCCTGCAATACTGACACTGACAGTGTTTTTTTTTTGTTTGTTTGTTTTGTTTTTCAGGTGCGAGGGATGCCGGCAGCAGCTTCCAGGGCCAGTGGGTGTACATCAGTGATACCACCGTTCAGACGGTACCAGAGTCAAGGGTACTCAACTCTCAGGCATACCTGCTCTTCTACGAGGAAATGCTGTAATGTTACAAACAAAAGTACTTTTTTTCCCGAGATCTCCGTTAAGCTTTGCATTGTTTTGGTTCATGCCTGTACTACTCCTCATACTGTATCTGTGAGTGGGTGGAGGGAGAAAAGGGAAAGACTTCACTGTACACTCACTTGTCTTACATGAAAGAAATGACCCTCTGTGCCATTTGCATATAAATTCTTAACTGAAATTGGCACCTCTGAATATCTTAGATCACAGGCTGAAAAATAAAGATGGAAGACATGACAGCTCCTCAGAAGTGAAGCCAAAATGTCTTGATTCTGATATCAGACAGAACTGTCGCCTCACACTCTTCTTACACACTGTTTTCATCTTCAGTCTGACATTGCATCCAACGATTTCTATGGGGGAGGGGGATTCAATTCTCCCTAACCAATCACTAGAGACTAACATAAATGCCTGAATCTAATGCCATTTTTAGTCCACACCGATGCATAGCCATGCCAGTATACCTGTTTTAATGACTTACTTAGGCCTTAGTATTTCTTTCGGAACATAGGCCATTGATGAATAGTGTCCACCCTCGTAACATGTTTATTTTGCTGGGGTTTTCAGCTCGTCAACTCGGTGGAGTAGGCTGATTCCAAGGTCTGGACTCAGGCAAGTGCAAGATGGCAGCGGCCGTATCTGGGATATTTTGGCTTCATTTTTGTACAGTGGGAAGAAGTGTAGACGCGTCTTCCATCTTTATATACAGTCATTGTCTTCGATATATAAAAAACAAGTTATTTTCTGATTTTCATTGCTGTTTAAAAACCCTAACCTTTAAAAAGAGGTGCGGAGAAAAGTGTTACAGAACCTGAGCTGTTATCGTCTATCTCAGTCACAATCACGTGCCTGAGATATTAAGTGCATGGAGTTTTCTACAGTTACTAACAGGAAACAAGCAGAATTATCGCATGCTAAACTGCACTCAGCACTGACTAGTTGATGTCAAGTGTGTGTGTGCGTGTGCACATACGCACACATGTATGAGTGAATGAGTGAGTGAGAGACAGGGGAATGTAGATCTCAGGTGCTATGTGTATCATTTTCACACCAGTAAACTATTGCAACATTTAATTTTGGTCAGTATTACAGCTAGTGTAATTAAACAGGATGACTTCTCTGTCTGCATTCACCACTAAATATTTGTCCATTGTTGGTAGATTTGTTAAGTCATGTGCTTGATTCTCTGGCGATGGCAGATGATAGATGGTAAAAATGCCAAGAGAAAAATGAATTCAGGCATGTTTGTCCTTTTCAGTATAGAGAACGACGCATGAGGACGAGTCGCAATATCATTTATGACAGAGTTTATGGAAAATATGGGCGTACATTTGAGAAACTCAAGCTGTTATAACACAGCACCAGTGGTAGAGCTGGGCAATATGGAGAAAATGAAATAACATAATATTTTTGACTAAATACCTCGATAAATATTGCAGCTATTGGTGCTTTTACTAAGTATTTACACAATGAGATTTTTTGTAAGTAATCTTTAGTAATGGGGATATAATGACTAAGTGGGTAAAGACAAATGATAGAAAGATCAGCTGAACAGTCCGTAAAACCAGGAAAAGCCAACACTTAGGATATTACGAGATCCAGAGACGATATGTAGTTTATCACAATATTGATATAATATTGCCCAGCCCTAACCAAAGTTCTTAACAGTGGCTAGTAATTGTCTCAGCCTTGCCCCTCTTTATTTATGATACTGAGAATAACCAAGCTATGACGGCTTCTAGTAGTTAACATCAGCGTACTGGTTTAAATTGTTACACATAGCACCTTTAAAGAACAGCACAACAATTATTTTACAGCCTCCTTTAAAAAGGATTGTCCTTTTTTTACATCAGAATGTATAAATGTAAGACTATCAGTGTCAGCCAAAGACAAGTTTTGCAACTGCAAGTCAGAGCAGAAAATCAAAACCAAACACACGAGAGGTTTACTTCACACAGTTTCTTTGACGTTAGTCCTTTCAAGGTCATCAGTATGGCTCTCGAGTGTCGTTGCACAAACAAACGCGCTCGATGTTTATCAGACCTACAAAGCGCCTTGTCTGCCTTCATTGTATCCCAGGTCTACTGTAACTGTAGGTGCGCTCACAAACCGATTAAGATGTTCCACAAAGAGTCAGCGCCACGACAGACTGGCTTTTTATTCCCTAATGCTATCATTAAGGTTGAACTATAAAAAAAAGAAACAAACTCAAAGGCTTTGAGCCTGACTAGAAAACAAACATATTTGCTGTAATGTGCATGGGTTAATGTTCTAATGAATGTATTGCCTATCCTTGAAAATGTCTGTCAAATGAGCTGTTCATCTTTTTCTATGAAAATATTTTAGATGAAAACCTTTTTTTGTTGGTTGTCGGACATTTGCCAAAACAGTAGAAAGGAAAGGTTTGAAAATGTGCATCAGAATCTAAAGGTTTATTATGTTGTTTTTGAAACAAGGACAAATTCAGTGCCTGTGCTTCAGGTTTAAAATTCCTGTGCATGGTGAGAAGAAAAACATATGCAGAGAGGGATATGTGTGGCATATTTATGTACAGTACAAGTTACTGTAAGCAAAAATAAAAGAGGTTATATGTAATTGTACATACAAGAAACAAAACAAAACCATGGTGCTTCAGGCGTGCAGGGTTTTTCCTCAATACAGCTTTTTGTTTCCAGAAAATCATTTAATTTCCTTTATGAAATGATAAACATTTGGAATGAGTATAACTACATACTGTATCAAAATAAATCTAATTTATGAACTGAATATTCTGCACTCCTCTTTCTCACTTCATCCACTGCTCTTGTGAACAAAGATCACAAAAGGAGAAGGTTTTGCTGTTTCTGCTTTGGACTTGATGTCATCCTGCTTTTATTCTAAGCGAGATGTTGTCCACCATCGCTCTCGGCTGTCGCTGTGGATCCCGTGGCGCCATACTCAACCCATCCTCGCCAGTGATCGGCCCTGACGGGTGCAAAGCAGCACTGCTTCAGAACATGTCGCGAGCTGGTGAAGAGGAGGTGGGTGTGGAATCAGGAAAAGGGCAACGTCCAAAAACATCGCCTTGCACGTCGTCTTGTTCCCACATGCAGTGACATGCGAGTCATGCTGCTGGAACATTAAAACAGGATGTCAAGGCGCCACCAACAAAAAGAGCAAATCTTTTCTGAAATGCATTTGTCTATTTTTAAAGCGGGAGGAGGGGGGGGGTGGCTTTTGGCTCGGGGACATGCTGCTGAGGCATTAGATGTGATTTAATCTCACTTAATGAAAGGCACCCTCCCCCTGCGTGAGACAGTTGTAAGAAACTAATGCTGCAATGCTCATTACTGTCTACCTACCTACCAGCAGTGGAGGTTACATTTTACTGTTCTCACCATGCACGCCATTGTCACTCACCTAGGTTGACACCACACCACACAGACCCTGCAACACATTTTCTCACGCAAACCTCTGCACGAGCCTTAGGCTCTGCTCCTCACAGTGCATTTACATCACCACTATTCATTAACACCAACACAGCACATGACAGAGCACTGAACAACACCTGCACATAACCCCTTCCCTAAAACAGAGTACGCGTTAAACAGATTTCAGACACGTTTTAGGAAAATGGTGACACCCAGTAAGAGCTACAGGGCAACCGGACAGCAGTCACTTCACTTTACATTCTGTTTTTGGCTTTATTTTGCTGTGTTAAATGTTGCCATTGCGATATATCCAGCACACATGCTTAGAGTATGCTGCCCTCTACTGTTATAGAGACACATTTAAGCTTTCAGAAATATCAGCACATGGTGTGTTAAATGGCTGGATTGTCACCTGGGCAAAGTGGACAACTGCCTCAGTGCCCCAGAGCTTTGTGGGCCGGAAGTCTCTGAGTTCACTGTGCAGCAGTTACTTTGATTGCAGTCTTCTTTGGTAATATCCAACATGTGAATTGAGGTATATACTTAGATGGTTTCTGCTTTCAACTAATATCTTCTTGGGAGGCCCTGTGTCAAAATGTACTCTATTTTTCCAGTATTTTAGTTATTTAGTTATGTATTATTTATTATAATACAGTGGTGGATGAAGTACTGAGATCTTTTACTAGAGTAAAAGTACAAAAATAGCATCAGAATGTTCCTTAGGTCAAAGTGTAAAACTCAACATGCAAGCAGCAAAGGGCTGCAAGCCAGATTTGAACCTGCAGCCGCTGCAGCGAGGCACTGTATGTGGGGTGCCGGCACTATCCACTACACTACCAATGCCCCACAAAGTGTTCTGTTTGATAACCTGATGACAAGTTTTGGATTTTTTTCCTGCAAAATAACAAGTAACAAGAGCTGACAAAAACATGTAGTGCAGGGAAAGTATTAAGTTACTTTCACTACTGATATTATACTTAAATTTAACTTATAGCCAAGGTGGGTTGGGAACCCCTGGAGGCTGGATTTAGGGTCCACAGCTCATTTACACCCAAGTTCTCCAATCTGGCCCATTCTTGGCTTCACTACACTTAAACAGTTTGGTGTGCACCAAACAGTAACATCCACCTGTTTGGCTGCTCAGTGTGGCTGCCCAGTCCTACCTGTATTTCACATCAAGCCAGTGATTCTCTGGTACAAGTATTATCTGTCTATTTACACCCATCTCAAACACACAGGATGTATCACAAAGTCCTGAACTGTTTGTACTGTAGCATCTGCATCAACCAGGTCAGTCCATTCATCTCAAACTGTCCGTTTGTGTGTGTTGAAGTAGTTTGTTGATTCAGTCTTTACTGTTCCATTCCTTGGTTGTTTGTGTCACCCAATCAAGAAGTATTTGTTTTTTTAAACACACCTCCAGATGCACTTTCATTAAAGCTAAACATATACAGTATTATATGTACAATATACAGTATGCAACACAAAACTCTTGCATCATGTCTTAATTAATACTGTTATCACAACAAACAAAACTGACAGTAACAACAATAGAGCAGTAAAATTACAGAGGGACTTTCATTCTGTCTCTGAGTCGTCTTCAGGCAGGAATCAGCAGCAGATGTTTCTTTGCAGCCAACTGAAGAAGCAGCTGAATCCTCTCAACTTTTATGACCTTTGAAATAGCAAAAGAGGACAGTCAGCACCTGAACTCAACACAGCAGAAGTAACAGTGAACCACAGTGAATGGCCCTGATGGTTCAGACACAGGTCGACATGAATAATAATCCCTACCTGTTACAGTGTGTTGCTGCTCTGTGACGTAGGTTCACCTGCAGGGATCACAGGAGGTGGTGGCGCGGAAACCAGAGTAGGATCTGGTCCGGCTACTGGCTGTTCCTCTATATTATTGAAGCCAATTTTGGCAGGACGTTCAGCAGAGGGGGTGAGTTCATCCTGAGAGCTGGTGAAGCTAGCACCACAGCAGAGTCTGGTTCTGAGCTGGGTGCTGGCTGTTCCTCTACATCAGCCAGGCTAATGTTGGCAGGACACTCACTACTGGAGGTCAGGTTGTCCTGTATTGCAGTGATGAAAGAAGGTTCATTACAGAGGGTGAGAGGAAGTGGTAGAGATGATAACACAGCAGAGGTTCAGCACTGATGGTCAGAGGAGCTGGTGGAGGAGTAATAACAGCAGAGTCTTGTTCTCTGAGGGGCTCAGTGTCCTCCTCCAGAGCAGGCTCCTCATTCACATCTTTAGCAGAGAAGGTTTCAGCCTCTGCACCATCCACCACAACTGCTGGCTGGACACAATCCACTTCTGTGTGAACCTGAGGCTGAAACAGCTCACAGATCTCTCCCACTGCAACGTCAGTGATAGGGTTCAGGACCTTTGCTGCACAGCAGTTGAGCTTCTTCACCAGGATGTCCTGAGTGTAACCCTGTCTAACCTCTTCCTGGATAGACAGGGCCACGTTGTCTCTAAAGGAGCGGGAGAAGGTGACCTGAATGAGCAAAGTAGACACAGCAGCGGAAACACAGTCCTCAACGGCTTTTGCAACTCCAACAGCCATTTTGCTGAGCCGCTGGGAGGGCATGTTGAGGGAGGTGTTTTTAGGAGGTAACCAGAAGCCCTGCAGGACTTTTGGAACCATCTCCATCACCACCTCCTGTGGGCCAAGCAGTGTGGGGCTGGGGGCGTCCTGGTGCTGCTCTGTCAGGCTCCTGGTGTGCCTCTGAGCCTGGTGGATGATCGTGGGATGTCTGTAGGACACAGTCATTCAAAGTTTGTTTTAAAAAGAGACATCACTACCACTGTGCTCTAACTGAGAGTAAATGTGTGTCAAATATGACTCACTGAAACCGAGGAGGGGCGGCCTCTGGACAGTTGAGCAGCCTTTTGGCTTCAGACTCAAACAAGAATGTTCAGTCACCAGTAAAATCTAAACAAATATACAAGAGATCACATGTCTTTATGTCAAAGTACAAGACAAAATGTATGAGACTTTACCAGTTATTTTATATTGGTGTAGACTTTGAACTAAACTGGGTCTTATAGGAGCCGATGTGCCAGCCGATCTGTAGAGCAGCTCATATATGGGTGTGTCAAACAACATCTGAAGGAAATAATGTCGCTCATTAGTTTGTTTTTCAGAGGTTTATCTCCATCTGAAAATGTTTACAGTCTAAAACCCTCTCACACACCCTGATGGGTCGGTAGATGCTTCGGCTTCGTTAAATAAACTGCATGGATATTCTGTAGCAGGTTTAACAGTCAAAGTGACAATGACATTTTTCAGTTCAGCAATTGACTCAAGAGTACTCAAACACAGTTGATCCTACAAGTGAACAGTGTGTGCCCAGGCTGAAGACTGAGCGAAGTCTGCAGACAGATTCTCATAGATTCCGCATTCTAGCAGTGTATGACATGCTTTATGTCTAGGTCAAAGGTCAGCTGACTGACCTGGGATGACCACAGGCGATAACGAATGCTATAAATTAAAAGAATGCACTCGGAAATGTCTGGATATATGTGATAATGACCAGATGGATAAAAAATAATCTACTTTGAGTACAAAGCTCACATTTGTGCAATCATACATAAGCACAGAACCTGTTGGGGACCACCGTGTGTGTGTGCTTATTGAGTCTGTGGCTGATTTCCAACTCAGTTAACTACATTAAATAACAAAACTGGGCAATATGACTAAATATGATTATTACTAAGGACCACACAAAATATTTATTACAAGGATCTTCCTGCTCATACCAAAACTCCAGACTAACACTCCTATAATGAGTGGCTTTTGAATTTAATGCAAAATTAATTAAATAAAAAATGCATTCAACACTATTAGGCTTTTTTAATCATGTTGTAAATGAGATGGGATTAAAATACACATTGAGAATTAAAATCATGTTCCAGTTAAGTGACTGTATGGCACTGCAACCTACTGCAGAGTACTGTTAGAAGGGACACTAAAATAATGACTTCTTTACATCAGTACTCAGATGATGAGGATATTTATGAACCTGGTGCCAACTTTCTGCTTCCTCTGAAACTTGGAGTGGTGACCAAAGTGCTCTCTGAGTCGTAGTAGAAGTAGCATCAGCGGTAACTCATATAATACGTTTAACATATCACAGCGTGATCCCAAAATTTGATTTTTTTTGTAATCATCATTTCAGCTTTGATGATATCTACCTACCATTGTCAAAGAGTAAGTCACATAAAAAACATTCTTATTCATACTCATTGTAAACTTAGTTTGACAGGAAAGCAGGTTGAGTACTCATGTTCATGTGTGTGTGTGTGTGTGTGTGTGTGTGTGTGTGTGTGTATAAAGGCTTAAATCTACAAGAATAGTATAGTTTTATTGATTATATCACAGAGTTATAAGCAGAGTCATGCACCATTTTTAGATTTTAATTACAGCAATCAGCAGAGAGTTCCATACACGTTTTAAGTAGTTCAGCATCACTGTGCTCATTATCATCAACCACATCAGCATTTAAATCACTGCAGTCTCTATGCTGCCTTTACATGCTGCTTGAAAGCTCTTAGTTCAGAATGAAGACGTCATAGCTAAAAGTAAAACTTGGTTAAGTGGAGAAACTGCCAACAGGTGTGTAACTGATGGTTTAAAGGGGGACACCACTTAAATTAAAAGTTCCAATATGTTATTGTCATGACCAAGGAAAGATCAATTAATATTTGTGAACATGAGTTACACTCTCTCAGAGACAGAAACCAGAGAGGTAAGTCTCAAAACTTATGATGTCACAGGGTATAATGTCTGAAGCTGCTGCATAGACAATGAATGGGAGACTGATGTTGTGAATCCTCGGGATGTTTTCTTTTTTAAACCCAAATGAGCTTTACTGTAGTGTTCTCAGTTCTGAAACAGAAAATGTACCCCTGTACTCAGAATGTTCTCCTGGGTGCTCTCAGTATCTATGACATCTTTCACCTATGGTTAAGTCCCCCCTCAAACGCGATGAGCCAATCACAGTGTGTATAGCCATTCCCATACACTCAGACATTCTCTGCCTGGACATTCATTGAAATGCATTACAGAAAGTCAGTTTTGTTCGGTTTTAGGAGCTTTTTCAGAGATTTGAAGTTTAAAAATGGTCAAACGGTGTGCATGGGGTACTTGCAACTCCGACACAAGGTATCCTGAGAGACTGGGTGACGAGGTGTATTTTTTACCCTTTCCTAAACCACATCTCAACTGAGAAAAGTGTCTCCTTTGGATAAAGTTGTGTGGTAACGTTAGACCACAACATCAACTCAACGTAAATAAGATTAACAGTGATGTCTACATCTGTTCTAAGGTAAGTCAACATTGTGTTTGAAGCAACATATTGTCACTTTGCTGGAAAGAAATATAAAGTTATCTTTAACATCTCTAGCTAACGTTAGCTAAAGTTAGCCTAACGTTAGCTCCTAGCTGCGTTGTTCATCATGTCACCTTGTTTGCTGGGAGTTCATTAGCCTATTTTGTTCTAGTTTTGTACTTTGGTGATCGTACATCATTGTTAGCTGTTGTCCAAAGGGCTCTAGTTAAGCTAACGTTAACTTCTGGAATTTAGCTTCATTAACTTATCTGTAATCGCAGAGATAACAAAGGTTGGCAAATGTTATGCTGAATGATTCAGTGTAAATACTGTAGCACCAAACTAATGGAGAGACACTTGATAAAGAATTGTCTCCTGCGAAATGCCATGTACTATGACACCTGCCATAGCGCCAATCACTGTTGATAGTTTGTCTGAGTGAGTAAAGGGGGCGTGGCTTTGCCATAGGTCAATTCATTGTCAGTGGAGCAGCTCCAGACTTTATATCCTATGACATCACTAATTTAAGTTTAAGCACTCTAGTTTTTTGATATGGGAGAGTTGTTCATCTTTACTAATATTTTTAGACAGTCGAAGACCTTAGGAATAAAATGTATGAATTTTGAAAATGGGTGAAGTTCTCCTTTAAGTGGAGAAAGAGCCCACAGTTGTGTAACTGATGGTTTAACTCAGGGGTCGGCAACCTTTACTATCATAATGACAACAGCATCATATAGTAACATCATATCATAAAGTAACACAGCCATTTAAGTCAAATTTGGCCTATCAACATTGCTAATAATGGCGGCCCAGTGATGCAGTGGTTGGCATTGTCACCTCACAGCAAGAGCATTCCTGGTTTGAGGTGGGGGATTCGAATCCCAGGGTGGGGGAGCCCTTCTGTGTGGAGTTTGCATGTTCTCCCCATGGCAGCATGGGTTTTCTCTGGGTACTCCAGCTTCCTCCCACAGTCTAAAGACATGCAAGCTAGGTTAACTGGTGACCCTAAATTGGCCGTAGGTGTACATGTGAGTGCGAATGGTTGCCAGTCTCTATGCGTTAGCCCTGTGATAGTCCGGCGACCTGTCCAGGGTGTACCCTGCCTCTAACCTAATGTCAGCTGGAATAGGCTCCAGCCCCCCTGCAACCCCTAACAGGATAAGTGGTTGGGAAAACTGCTTCCATGAATGAACATTATTGCAGATCTAAATGAGCATTCATTAATATGTTGTAGCACAAGATGTCTATTTTGCAGTAGGATATTTATGATTATTTGGTACTTTAACTTAGCAGCTTTGTGAATAAAAGCAAAAAAAAGGGTTTTTGCACTATTAAAGTCTCTATTTTCCCCTGAGACTTTTCCCTTTTTGGATTTGGAATCCACAAGTGGCCTAGCTAGGGAGACCCAAGACTGCTGTAGCCATTGCTAGTGATGTTTTTAGAGGAAAAGGCACCAGGCTGCAGACAAATGACATATTTTAAAATTAAATGTTAAAACATTTGTTTAAATCAGTGTATAGGCTACACTTTTTTTTTTTTTTTTTTACAGTTGAAGTTAATAATGGTGCCTTTACTTTTGCCAGTTCCCCCAAAATGGAGGACACTTTGCATTTATTTTGTGGACATGTTTTGTGTGTTAGAGGCATAACTGTATAAAGAGGTTACAAGGTTACACAACACTGGAAGAGGAAAAAATAAACAGCCTCAAAAGTGACACCAACACATCAGGGATCCACATACTCTAGACTCAAAGGCACTCAAAGGCACCATCTTACAGAGTCAGAGCATATACTTTGTACAGTTTTTTAGTCAGGGACATGACGATGATGACTATCATTATTATTGTTGCTGCTGTTACTATTATAATAGGTATTCTTAAAATCTGTGTTCCTATTGCATGAATTGAATGAACAACTAGCCCCTCATAAGGCAGGCACAAAATAAGAACTGAATGAAAGCCTAAATTGTCATATTCCCGACCGCCTCTGAAGGCAGCAGCAGAGCCTCGGCTCACACACACACACTTCCTCCGAGCGGTTCACTGGTGCAGCCATTTTGATTCGGAGCCGCAGCGCTGGAGAGAAACTGTCTGGAAAAGGTGGGGATTGTGTGACTCAAAGCACAGCGCTGATATAAGTTTCATGCACACATTCCTTCCAGTCTGGATTTGAATGTAAATGTGAAGGCCAATTTGTTCACCCGGTGAGATAATTGTGCTACTGTCTGTTAGCTTTTAGGGTTAGCTTCGCTAACGTTAGCTCCCGTTAGCTTGGGTGAGCTTCCTTAGCTCACAAACGCATGATCAGTGGCAGCTTTAGAGTACGGCGTTTTATCGACCCCACATTTATTTCAGTATCATGCGTCAGCAATGACACAATATCCCCTATTAAATAGCGTTTGTTTCCAGGAAGACTGTCTCTTGCTAACTGGAGTGGCTAAATACAGTTAGCCGGTCAGCTATATGAAACGTTAGCACTTAAATCGAAGCTAACGCTCGCTGTTTTGTGGCTAGCAGAGGAGACCGAAGTGAAATATTATAGGACATAAACTGCAGCAGCTCTCGTCAACAAGAGATGCCAATGGTGCAAATCAGCATCTAAATCTAGCTTGCCTGGATATTTTAGGTGTGAATCCAGAGGAGAGAGATGTGGGACCAGGGAGGGCAGCCCTGGCCGCAATGGCCTCTGAGCCAGCAGCAGTGGATGCAGTCTTTTCAGCACCATCAAGATCCAGGTGAGTAACTGATGCGCATGAGAGCATTTTTTTCTCAAAAGAAATGTGACTCTGCAGGGTTTCTTTGCACATCTACCCACTACTCAAACAGTGGGTAGATGATAATGTTGAGTTTCCCATCACCTGAAATAACCTGGTGTGTATTTTTTGCCTGTGTGCAGGCCAAGTGGACTGGGCAGCCTTGGCACAAGCATGGATAGCCCAGAAGGAGTCAACGGGAGCAGAGCAACAGCCTATTCAGCCCAATGGCCAGGACATCCCAGGCATTGAACCAGTTGGACAGGGCAACCATGGTGCCTTCCAGGGCGACCCTGCATTTGGCAGAATGTGGCAGCCAGGTAAATTTTTAACCCCTGAAATCAAAGCACAATTCTCTATTGCTTTTTTTCTGCACTGTTCTTTTTTATTTTCTGGTACTGGATATGGTACATGAGTATTTCAGGACATTATTAGACTGAAGAGAATTCTGGATACCAAGTCCCGCTTGATGTTGAGAATTTTTAACAGAAATGTCTTTTGTGGTTATGCCTATATGTTCACATAGCTTTGGCTTTTGTTTATTAAGTATTCTGTCATTAACAGAATGGGGAATGCATGGCCAACCCCCTCCTCCTCCACCCCCTGACCAGGCCTGGATCCCTCCAGGGTCAGGACCGATGGATGTGGTGAATCCCAGCGAGGACAGCAACAGCCAGGACAGCGTGGAGTTCAACTCTGAAGCCCACCACGGGGTTTACCCCCAGAACAGCCATGGGTATGGGGCACAGCCCGACAGCTACGCCATGGCCCCCATGGCCATGAACCAGTTTGATTATCAGGTATGCAGATGCTACAGTAGAAACTGTTGAAGCGTTTGGGTTTTAGTGTGACAACCAAGTAACACAAGAAGGAGCAATCCATAGAAACTGCCGGGTCCCAGCATCTAGGTGTATCAGTCATTGCTTTCTTGATGCGGTGCAGAGGAAAGTGTTGGCTTATTGAGGATCCAGCATGGTTTGGTATTACTTTTCAGCTGCTTTCTTTTCTGTTTTTTTTTTTTAACAGAACAGACATTCCAGCTTAGTCAGGAGTGATGGATGATTGTCAGCTAACTTAATCTGGGGAAAGATATCAACAGCTCCACACAGTGCATGCCACTTGGTGGCAGTTAACAGAGGACCTTCTGTACTTTGAAATACCTTTAATTTTCACTTTGTCTCTCCACAGCATGGAGCTGCCTCATCCTTTGCCCCAACACCCACAAGCTTCCACTCCCCATACTGGCAGGGTCCTCCACAGAACAGACGGGATACCAGACCACCCGGCTTCAGAGATCGGCCTAGATCCCCTATCCAGCTCCCTGTCAAACAGGAAGCCCCAGCAACACTAGGCAAGTGTATTTTCTCTCAGTAGCCAGCCATTATATTAACATTATCTATCGAAGACTGTTAAGGTGCATCGATAGAGAACACGATTTGTGTGTTCACCTCAATGAGGGTGACATCCCTTTATTTTTTGTACAAGATAAAAAATGTTCCTAATTTTATGACAAAGTAGGAAAATTGACTGCAGCAAGCCACGCCAGATTAGACATACAGAGCTATTATACAGTGGTGTGAAAAAGTGTTTGCCCCCTTCCTGATTTCTTACTTTTTTGCATGTGTTCCACACTTAAATGTTTCAGATCATCAAACAAATTTAAACATTAGTCAAAGATAACACAAGTAAACACAAAATGCAGTTTTTAAATGAAGGGTTTTATTAATGAGGAAGAAAAAAATCCAAAGCTACATGGCCCTGTGTGAAAAAGTGTTTGCCCCCCAGCTCCTGTTAAAACATAACTGTGGTTGATCACACCTGAGTTCAATTTCTGTAG